>NW_018233891.1:22283-25540 GCF_001263595.1 Phalaenopsis equestris
TTGGTGGCTCTTAGTATGGGGGTGGCTCTTAGTTTTGAGCTTTTCTGGCAACTAGGCTGGCCCGCCGGCCATGGGGAGTTTGCTAGGAGCTCAGGGAACCCAGAGGAATCCATCACAACAATTTAATGCAAATGTGCTTTGAATTGGCAAAGATATCTTAAGCATGTGCATTTTTGGAGATAATATCCCTTAATTTGGGGGACCTTTGGTCCATGGATTGATTTAGGTGGTTTTATGGTGTTTGGACTGGTCACTAAGTCCAACTAATGGCTGTGATGGAGTTAATTTGGTGGCTTTAGGGTGGTTAGGTCACATTTAGTGCATGGGTCCAAGTGGGTGCAAATGACCAAAACATGGGTTTGGGCTAGGCTAGCCATGTCAATTGGACCAAATAAATATTGAATTTGGTGTAGATGATCATAAGGAAAAACTTTGGTGAAGGATGGAACTAGTTTTGAGCTCAATTGAAGGGTCAATTTGAGGGAATTTTGAACCTTAATCAATTAGGTTATATTGGGCTAGACTTTGGTCTAGCTTGAGTTAGCCTTAGGCTAAGTCCAAATTGATTTTTGTAAATGGTTAATAGGGACCCTATGAAGAGTCTTCAACATGAATTGGATGCCAATTTGGGGGTTAAGGCAATCAATTGGGTAAAATTTGGGGACTTAGCCAATTTGGGGCTAAATTTGGGAATTTTGGATTTAGGCCAAAATCAAATGGATTTGAGGCTTCACCAAGGCCAATTGATGATTTATTTTATAGGAATGTTACTGATGTATAGGAATGTTATCAAGATTTTTCAACATTATTGGGGCCAATTGACTAGGCTATGAGTCGATTTGGTGAGATTAGGTCATATGGTAAAAATTGGGGTTTTGACCCAAATCAAAATTGGGCATGGACCAATTGAGCTTGAATGTAGCTTAATTTGGTCATATAAAAAGTTAATTTGAGTTTAGTATTGGAATTGGGGTCAATTGAGATCAAACTGGTTGACATTTGAGTTGAATTTGAGAAAATTTGGGTCTTTAAAGGCAAATTTGGGGATTTAGTTAAAGATGGTCAAATTGGCCAAATTGAGTCATGTGGTAGTTGAGAGAAATGGAATTGAGAATATTTGGGATTTATTGAGATTTTCTAGGAATTTTTGGAATTTTTGGGATTTTGGGCCCAGGGGCAAAAGGCCAAGATGGGTATTTTGGTAGAGTTGAGGTACCAATCATTACCAATAAGCCATGGACCAATGGAAAATCCATTTTGGGTCCTCTACAGAGTGGTCTTACCCAAGCCATAACCCTAGGTCTAGTAGGTTTTGGGGACCATCTACATGAGTATCCCAAATAGATCAAGGGAGCTATGCTAGAAATTTGAGTTTAGGGTTGTGAGTGATTGTGATTTTAGATGAGTGTAGTGAATGGTGCCTTAGTTCCAGCCAACACCCAGAGTCAATCCTAAGGTGCAGCAGTCCTAAGGGTGACTCATCTTGAGTTTCCCTTATAGTGGCCCACCAACTAGGTACTACATGTTAGGACCAATATGTGGAACTTCAAGTTGGGTAAAGAAGAGTTTGGAATTTCTAATGGTGAGAGTTCTAGATCTAGTTTTCTAGGAATAGTCAATAGGAAAGTCCTATGGCTAGAACTTAGGGTACTAAAAGGGAAAAAACTAAACCTCAACCAAAAGTGAGGTCAACAATTTTATATGTATATATACATATAATAAAGTCATATATATAATGATAAGATGGATAAAATTTAGGGCCCAGGATAGTCTTTGAGCTATTTTTATGTTAGGGAAATATTGTAAAGCTTTACATCTTAGTCTGGCTACAAAAAAGCTTGGTGATTCCAGAATTTGGCAGAAATTATTGGAGATTAGAACTCAGGCAGAAGAGTTGTTTATTTGGGAACTTGGTGAAGGTCAAGTTAATTTTTGGTTAGACAAATGGACTTGGAATGGTGAACAACTCATTTGCTCATCCTCTAATCCTAATTATCAGTCTAAGGTCAAGGAGTATTGGTCTGATAACCAATAGAACTACAACATGCTGAATAATATTTTAAATCAGGAACAGTTACAGTGGGTTAGAAATACTCCCTTCTGCCTTGAACAAAAGGAAAAAATGGTGACAAAGCAAGCTATATCTCAAAAGCTGTCTGCTTATATTTTTTAGAACTTTTACAAGTGGCAACCTGTTTTGTGGGGTAAAACTATATGTTGTAAATGGCTGACCCCCTCTATATCCTTCTTCAGTTGGAGACTGTGGCATTCCTTGCTTCCAACTGATGACATTTTAAAAATGAAAGGGCTAAAGGGCCCTTCTTGCTGTTACTTATGTAATAGGGAAAAAGAAACCTTAGATCACCTTTTCGTCTCTAGTTCCTTCTCTTAAAGGATTTGGTCTCATCTTTTAAGGCAGTTAAATATTGATACCTTTAAAGTCAGTTGGGATATTTTGTCTCACTGTTGGAAGGAATGGCAAGATGCTAATTTGTTGATTATTCTTTTCGTTGTAGCTTGGTTTCTCTGGATGAGTAGAAACCAAGCTAAGTTTGAAGATTCCAAGCCATTGGATAGGACTGTGGTATTTAATTGCACTTCTTATATACAACAAACTATTAAATATCAGAACTTCACTAATTTATTCCTGGATTGGAAGCCTAAGGTGAAAATTCAGCAGAATTACAAACCAACCTTGATTTTTTTGACCCCTCCTCCTCTTAAGTGGCTGAAAGTAAACACTGATGGTAGCTTTACTAGTGAAGCTTCTGGGTTTGGTGGAGTGTTTATAAACTCCCTTGGGAAGTGTTTAATATATTTTTCCTCCCCAACTTGGGCTATTGATGTAATGGAAGCTGAAATGATTGCAATATAATGGGCTCTCTAGTTTTCTAACCATTGTAAGATAAACAATCTGATTGTTGAATCAGATTCTAACATATGTGTAAGAATTCTGCAGAAGGAAGTGGAACCTCCCTGGTATATTTTTAGATGGATTAACAAACTTATTCATTTCCTGAATAACGTGAGAGTCAAGTTTCAGCATATTCTGAGAGAAAGTAATGGTCCTGCTCACTGCTTAGCTGCTATGGGGAGACATACTGAAAAAATCTTAATTGGATCAGCTCCTTCAAATCAACTTGATTTACTGCTACATGGAGATAGTTTAACAAATCCTTACCTTCATAGTTAGTAGGTTCTTTTGTTTATATATATATATATATATATATATATATATATATTTGTTGTTTAACATA
>NW_018233891.1:41746-44426 GCF_001263595.1 Phalaenopsis equestris
AGGGACCCTATGAAGAGTCTTCAACATGAATTGGATGCCAATTTGGGGGTTAAGGCAATCAATTGGGTAAAATTTGGGGACTTAGCCAATTTGGGGGAAAATTTGGGAATTTTGGATTTGGGCTAAAATCAAATGGATTTGAGGCTTCACCAAGGCCAATTGATGGTTGATTCTGATGTATAGGAATGTTATCAAGATTTTTCAACATTATTGGGGCCAATTGACTAGGCTATGAGTCGATTTGGTGAGATTAGGTCATATGGTAAAAATTGGGGTTTTGACCCAAATCAAAATTGGGCATGGACCAATTGAGCTTGAATGTAGCTTAATTTGGTCATATAAAAAGTTAATTTGAGTTTAGTATTGGAATTGGGGTCAATTGAGATCAAACTGGTTGACATTTGAGTTGAATTTGAGAAAATTTGGGTCTTTAAAGGCAAATTTGGGGATTTTTGATAAAGATGGTCAAATTAGCCAAATTGGGTCATGTAGTAGTTGAGATAAATGAAATTCAGAATATTTGGGATTTATTGGGATTTTCTGGGAATTTTTGAAATTTTGGGCCCAAGAGGGGTATTGAGGTAATTTGGGGGTGTTTTAGTGGTAAAAGGCCAAGATGTGTATTTTTGTAGAGTTGAGGTACCAACCATCACCAACAAGCCATGGAACAATGGAAACGCCATTTTGGGTCCTCTACATAGTGGTCTTACCCAAGCCATAACCCTAGGTCTAGTAGGTTTTGGGGACCATCTACATGAGTATCCCAATAGATCAAGGGATCGAGGCTAGAAATTTGAGTTTAGGGTTGTGAGTGAATGTGGGTGCAGATGAGTGTAGTGAGTGCCTTAGTTCCAGCCAACACCCAGAGTCAATCCTAAGGTGCAGCAGTCCTAAGGGTGACTCATCTTGAGTTTCCCTTATAGTGGCCCACCAACTAGGTACTACATGTTAGGACCAATATGTGGAACTTCAAGTTGGGTAAAGAAGAGTTTGGAATTTCTAATGGTGAGAGTTCTAGATCTAGTTTTCTAGGAATAGTCAATAGGAAAGTCCTATGGCTAGAACTTAGGGTACTAAAAGGGAAAAAACTAAACCTCAACCAAAAGTGAGGTCAACAATTTTATATGTATATATACATATAATAAAGTCATATATATAATGATAAGATGGATAAAATTTAGGGCCCAGGATAGTCTTTGAGCTATTTTTATGTTAGGGAAATATTGTAAAGCTTTACATCTTAGTCTGGCTACAAAAAAGCTTGGTGATTCCAGAATTTGGCAGAAATTATTGGAGATTAGAACTCAGGCAGAAGAGTTGTTTATTTGGGAACTTGGTGAAGGTCAAGTTAATTTTTGGTTAGACAAATGGACTTGGAATGGTGAACAACTCATTTGCTCATCCTCTAATCCTAATTATCAGTCTAAGGTCAAGGAGTATTGGTCTGATAACCAATAGAACTACAACATGCTGAATAATATTTTAAATCAGGAACAGTTACAGTGGGTTAGAAATACTCCCTTCTGCCTTGAACAAAAGGAAAAAATGGTGACAAAGCAAGCTATATCTCAAAAGCTGTCTGCTTATATTTTTTAGAACTTTTACAAGTGGCAACCTGTTTTGTGGGGTAAAACTATATGTTGTAAATGGCTGACCCCCTCTATATCCTTCTTCAGTTGGAGACTGTGGCATTCCTTGCTTCCAACTGATGACATTTTAAAAATGAAAGGGCTAAAGGGCCCTTCTTGCTGTTACTTATGTAATAGGGAAAAAGAAACCTTAGATCACCTTTTCGTCTCTAGTTCCTTCTCTTAAAGGATTTGGTCTCATCTTTTAAGGCAGTTAAATATTGATACCTTTAAAGTCAGTTGGGATATTTTGTCTCACTGTTGGAAGGAATGGCAAGATGCTAATTTGTTGATTATTCTTTTCGTTGTAGCTTGGTTTCTCTGGATGAGTAGAAACCAAGCTAAGTTTGAAGATTCCAAGCCATTGGATAGGACTGTGGTATTTAATTGCACTTCTTATATACAACAAACTATTAAATATCAGAACTTCACTAATTTATTCCTGGATTGGAAGCCTAAGGTGAAAATTCAGCAGAATTACAAACCAACCTTGATTTTTTTGACCCCTCCTCCTCTTAAGTGGCTGAAAGTAAACACTGATGGTAGCTTTACTAGTGAAGCTTCTGGGTTTGGTGGAGTGTTTATAAACTCCCTTGGGAAGTGTTTAATATATTTTTCCTCCCCAACTTGGGCTATTGATGTAATGGAAGCTGAAATGATTGCAATATAATGGGCTCTCTAGTTTTCTAACCATTGTAAGATAAACAATCTGATTGTTGAATCAGATTCTAACATATGTGTAAGAATTCTGCAGAAGGAAGTGGAACCTCCCTGGTATATTTTTAGATGGATTAACAAACTTATTCATTTCCTGAATAACGTGAGAGTCAAGTTTCAGCATATTCTGAGAGAAAGTAATGGTCCTGCTCACTGCTTAGCTGCTATGGGGAGACATACTGAAAAAATCTTAATTGGATCAGCTCCTTCAAATCAACTTGATTTACTGCTACATGGAGATAGTTTAACAAATCCTTACCTTCATAGTTAGTAGGTTCTTTTGTTTATATATATATATATATATATATATATATATATATTTGTTGTTTAACATA
>NW_018233891.1:44771-91242 GCF_001263595.1 Phalaenopsis equestris
ATATATAATGAAAATAATAATATTATTTTTATTTTTATTTTTATTATTATTAATATTATCATTATTATCATTCTTATTCATGTGTTTTTTTTTAACACGTCTATGAGATGGAATGAAAGCTCCTTTACTCAAAATCGACATTCAAAGCGCAGTCGTGCGGTCCGTTTTATCATCCCAGGTCGTTCGGATGACTTTCATCGACGGTTATGTCAAAAATGCGTAAAATTTAATTTGCGTTAAATTTTTTGTTTGCGATCGAACGTTTTGGAAATTGATCATGGGTCAATTAAATGAGTTTGTATTCAATTGAAATTGGATTTTGACATGTTGAATTTGATGTGAATATGAAATTAAGGTATTTGATTGATTGTTAAACTTAATCTGATGATTTTGGTCAAAGTGAGTAAATTTTGTCAGATTAGATCCAATGGATGGTCAAGAATTGGTTTTAGGGGTGTTTGAAATAATTCTGGAGGATTTGAGAATTTTTGGTCCACGAGTGGCATTTTGGTAATTTTGGCCGACTTTGGTCAGAGTGGTCAAAAGGTTGACTTAAAGGTTCGAGGTGGTTCAACAATAAATTTGGAGTCAAACGAAGGTATTCGGGGTCATTTTTGATCAATGTGGAAGGTTTTATGATCCCCGAAGCATTTTTTAAGTACTCGTTATTTTGGTGTCAAAGTGCTAAAAAGTTATCCAAAAATATGACAATATTATAGTCAAAATTCACAGGAAGACATAAGGAATGATTTGGTGTGATTTTTGGAACTTATCGGTGACTCTAGGAGATTTTGGAAATTTTGATATTTTGGGGGTCCCGGGGCATTTTGGTAATTTTTGGGAAAATTGAGTATTTTTGCAATATTTGGGTATTAAATGGTCTAAATGTTAATTTCAAATGGTTTGAACTGAATTTTGTGATTCAATTTGGGGAATTTTGAAAAATTTGAAAATTCAAGTGGGGTACTTTAGCGTAATCTAGGTTCAAATAATTTTGGTCAGCCCCATGGGTGTAATGACTGCAACATTAAGATATGAAAATGTAATGTTTATGTTGATCATGGGGATTATGAATGATGATGTAATGTATTGGAATCCAAAAAAGGTGTAGAACAGTGCAAGACTTTCTTATGGTCCAAAGGTTCTATAGGAATTCTCATCAAAGTTCCCTTATGTAAGCTTGAATCTTTTTATTAAAGATTTTTTATCACATATAGAACTAACATAGAGAATAAAGACTTGGTTGAAATGTTTAAGGAGAGAGTGGGTACCATTTCTAAGATGCTAAGATTAGGAAAGTTCTAAGGCTAGATCCTAGTCACTAAAGGAAAGACCCAAAACCCTCACCTAAAAGTGAGGTCAATAAATGGACCCCTAAATGGACCCCCAATAGGCCCCAATAGGTGTGGTGTGCTAAAAAATCACATCGTGCGTATTGGGGTTGACCGAGGTGATCAACTAACTAATTGAGAATGTTTGAAGTTAATTTTCCCTTAAAGAGTATATAACTTAGTAAGGAGGAACCGTGCTAGTATCCACCATGGGTAGCTTAGTGAACACCCATTGGGATATAGAAGGTGTTGTCCGATAGGGATGAGCAAGAAAGATATTTATCAAAGGTTGATTTATGTGTGTATTTTTCTTAGAAGTTGTGAGGAAGAAAAACACAAAGACTCATCTTCAAGTCGAGTGCTAGTCAAAGCAAAACTACACCACTTGAGGTATATGGTCTCAGTGGTAGCAAGTGTCAAAAGAGAATCTAGGATGTCGTGTATAGTTAAAGATGTCTTATACCTAGCTCAGCTTTATGTATAGATTCAACCTATACCCATTAGGGGAAGGAATGTATGAATCTAGAAGTATTTTAGTGATTCGGCCGAAATGTGGTCATGACCTTACTGGTATTACCGCAATTTGGCAAAGGATTGTCGTGATTTGGCAAAGAGTTTCCGTGTATTGACAAAAAGTTTTTGCGTAGCTTCAATGGGGCAGGAAACAGTGTGTTTTTCATTTGGTGTATGTGTAGTCTGTGCTGATGTAGCGAAGTGTACAAATTTTAGATTGGTGTTGACGTAGCGTGAATGAATTTTTCATATGGTGTGGGTGGAACAGGTGCCCCAAACATGTTGTGAGCTCTATTTTACTGTTTTAATTTTATCATATTATGAAGGAATGCATTAGGACTGATATCCAACCAAATAAATAGCAAGTGCAGAGAATGGGTGAGGACAAAGCTACCCCGGGTGCCGAGAAAAGATGAGGCTATGAAACCCATCGTATGTACTGAGAGAGGATGAGCCTATGAAGCCTACCCAAGTGCCGAGAAAGGATGAGGACAAAGCTTATCCCAGTTTTTGTGAAAGGATGAGGTTATTATGCCTATCATATGTGTTGAGAAAAGATGAGGATATGAAGCACATCGTATGTGCTGAGAAAGGATGATGCTATGAAGCTTATCCCAGTTTTTGTGAAAGGATGGGACTATGAGGCCTATCATATTTGCTGAGAAAAGATGAGGTTATGAAACCCATCGTATGTGCTAAGAAAGGATGATGCTATGAAGCTTATCCCAGTTGTTGTGAAAGGATAAGGCTATGAGGCCTATCATATCAGCTGAGAAAAGATGAGGCTATGAAGCCCATCGTATGTGTTGAGAAAGGATGATGTTATGAAGCTTATCTTAGGTGCTGAGAAAGGATGAGGCTATGGAGCCTATCCTAGGTTGCTGAGGAAGGATGAGGTTATGAAGCTATCCCAAGATTCTCAGGAAGGATGAGGCTAGAATTCTTATTCTAAATGCCGATGTTGAGAAAGGTAAGGCTATGAAGCCTATCCCAAATACTGAGAAAGGATGAGGCCATGATGCCTATCCTAGGTTGCTGAGGAAGGATGAGGCTATGATGCCTATCCCAGATGTTGAGAAAGGATGAGGCTATGGAGCCTATGTCAGGTTGCTGAGGAAGGATAAGGCTGTAGAGCCTATCCCATGTACTGAGAAAAGATGAGACTATGGAGCCTATCCCAGGTTGTCGAGGAAGGATGATGCTATGAAGCCTATCCCAAATGCTGATGAAGGATGATACTATGAAACCTATCCTTGTTGCTGAGAAAGGAAGAGGCCATGGAGCCTATCCCAGGTTGCTAAGAAAGGATAAGGCTATGAGGCCTATCTCAAATGCCTATGTTGAGAAAGGTAAGGCTATGAAGCCTATCCCAAATGCTGAGAAAGGATGAGGCTATGATGCCTATCCCAGGCTGCTGAGGAAGGATGGCTGAGGAAGGATGAGGCTATTGAAGCCTTTCCCAGGTGCTGAGAAAGGATGAAGCTTCCAGGTTGTTGAGGAAGGATAAGGTTGTAGAGCCTATCCCATGTGTCTGTTCGGCTGCTCTGCTATAAATGGACCCTGTCCTGCTCGGTATGGTTTTTGTTGGTATGAATGTCGACTGATTTGACTGAGTTGTGAGTTGTGTTGCCGACCATACTGCACTGGATGCTGACAAGGCTGCTCTGTCTGGATATGCATCTGTTTTTAACCTTTGTTTACCACTTTCACTGTACCTGACTTCCTCTCTGGTATGTTTGTTGACTTCATTTATTCATATTCCTCTTCATTTGCATATTTAACCTCTTCCTGCAGTCTAGCAGCCCTAGTAAGGAGCTTCTCAAAAGTCTTGATAATGAGTGCCTTAAGCATGAAACTGATCTTTCCATGGATATTCTCGAGCACTATATCAATTGCGTATTTTTCATCAATCTGTGGTTCACATTTCATGCTTAGATTTCTCCACCTTAAGAGATAATCCACCAATGACTCCTTTGGCCTCACTGTTGATCCCTAATGAGATCTCCTATAGTCACTTGACGTTGTGTCCAGTGAATCTTGTCATGAAAAAAATTTCTAACTCAGTAAACATTTTTACTGATCCGTTAGAAAGATCAGCGTACCACTCAAAGGCTATCGATGATAAGCTCTTAACAAATAGTCTGAATAGATGAGCGTCGTTCCCATTTACGTTACAACAATTGGCTCTGAAGTGTGCTATAAGTTGTCTCGGGTTTCCTGTTCCATCAAAAGCTTTGAAGGTAGGCGGCACAAATTCCTTAGAATATGAGACGAAATCAAACTCCTTTTGGTAGGGTCTACCCTTTGGAACTAATGATCCTCCCTTGGACTGGGCTACGACCTCTCTAACCTACTGGTTCACATACTGCATAATGTCCCTTTCAGGTACCGAGCTCTGAACAGAGTTTCTTTTTGATTCGCCCGCTTTATTGGCAGAGGTGGTATCCCTTCTTTCATCCTTAATGTGCACTATTTCTGATGGATGCACCTCCACAGTTGCTGGAGTCAGAGACCGTGCATACATCACAGTGATTGCAGCAAGCACCTCTTCCATTCTTTTCTCCAATCTAATGATATGTTCATCCTGGTTTTGAACTTCTCTATGAGAGTCTTTCTCAGTATCCTCTTCATCAGAAGGTTGAATTTCTTGTGAGGCTGCTTGGGATCTCGTGTCAACCATGTTGATTTCCATGAATTCTTCATTAGAATCCATATCTCCATCACTGATTCCTCGCTCTTTGGCAAGCTGGCTCAAGTCAGTTTGTAATTTGTCAAATTTAGCCTCGATTGAGTTCTCTTCAGTTTCTTTGATATTCGGCGGAGTCTACTACAATTTTTTCTCCTTTATTTGTTGTAGTCAGGAAAATTATAGCGGCATCTGTCGAGCTATCAGACTCGTCTTTCCTTCTTGTAAAACGGTCCTCCATCTCTATCGAGGAAACTGATCTGGAGACTTTGGGAATCCAAACCTTCTTCCTTAGAGATGTATGGGGACGG
The DNA here is from genome assembly GCF_001263595.1 of Phalaenopsis equestris. Taxonomy (NCBI): domain Eukaryota; kingdom Viridiplantae; phylum Streptophyta; class Magnoliopsida; order Asparagales; family Orchidaceae; genus Phalaenopsis; species Phalaenopsis equestris. The sequence continues at coordinate 49,613 of NW_018233891.1, forward strand.
AGTTTCCTATTGACATCATCGGAATCTTGGGAAGAGGTATGTTCTTCATCGAAAAATCTAGACCTTGTAGTAGAAGCCTTCTTATCGTAAGAATCTATAAAGGACTTCTTTTGTACTACGATAGGCTGAATTCTAGGATTTAACTGGGATTTGACCGGTATTCTGCTCTTAAGTGGTTTAGTAGTGGTAACGGGAACTGAAACCTTGTCAATTTGAGGTCCTAAACGGAGTTTAGTAGATACACGAGGCGCATATGTCTTCCAAAATTTCTGAAATCTATGTGGGTGTCTTAAAATTTCAGCTTTCACTTTTGATGAGATTATGGATCCCGTCCTCTTTACTAATTCATTAGCCACACTATAACGTTCTTCCTTTGCTAGATTTTTTAATACCAATCAGACTCAAGAAAGGGGGGATGTTCTCTCTCTCTCACCCTGCTCTTTCCATGAAGTAGTGGCAAAGCTGCGGCAATTCTGTAGGGGCTTTCTTCAGCGAGAGCAGCAGAAAATGGGTGAACTTTACTCCATTGAAGAATTGGAGAGGTTTCAAACACTTCCACTTCTTCTGGCTGGAGAGATCTGTCTTCAGATGTAACATTTGCAGCTTCAGCTTTAGCTGTCTTACAAAGTTTTCTCAATCTATTCCTTCTTTCAGGTAGTGTTGGAGGTATGGATCGTGAACTAGATCCAACCTCAAACACAGACGGAGCAACAAAAATTTCAGGCTCTAGTTCTCGAATTACTCTCTTTCCTTTATCATGAACAGCAACAGACACAACAGTTGTTAGTCCAGCAGCGGACGGGGTAACTGGCCTAACAGATGACAGAACTACTGGTATAACCGGCATGGAAGTCTTAGCATACTTCATCATCTTGATGGGAGGGAAATCATGCTGAGAGCTCAGATCAAATTGAATTGGGGGCTTAACCACCTCAGAAGAAGTTGTCTTAATGACAACACGCAGCAACATCTCTAGAAACAACTCAACTTCATCAAATCCAGACCCAAACTTGATCATGGATCCCTAGCTAAGAATAGCCTCCTGGCTGAGGATCCCTAGCTAAGAATAGCCTTGTCGTAGGATGAATTGTTTGTAAAGCTAAACAACAACTTTGGAGTTGACATTTTCACTGTCAATTGAAGGTTGGAACGTCAGAAACGATCTAATTCTTTGCTAAAAGTGGTAAGGAATGTCTGTTTACTGGGCATAATTTATAATTAAAGTGAATTAAAGTGTATTTTGAATTGTAAGTGAATTAAATAATTAAAGTGAATTAAAGTGTATTTTGAATTGTAATTAGTGTATAAAAACAAACTTGGAAAATAGCAGCGAAGAATTGGGTTTAATCACGCTAAAATTAGAATAACTCTAAAGTGCTGAGATGCAATATAATATTAGGACCCAATCCAAAATCAAAGATATGAAAAAATACTAATTTGGAGAATACGATTCACCACCACACCTATCGGGGGTGCGACCCCATAAAAAAAATGAAAACCTAAAGGATTTCTGAACTCTTTGTTTATGATGTCTAAACAAAAAGTCCTGAAATCCAAAAGAGTTAGCTGTACTCATCCAAGGAAGAAATGGACTAAATAAACTAACAGAATAGAAGGGTAATATGGTCCGAGAGAGAAACAGACACATTACTGATGTATGAAAACAATTATTTCTGATTGATATAGAGAGAGGATTTATTCCCCAGCGAAGTCACCAGAATTTGTCAGTCATCATGCGGCTGGGTGCGGTTTAATTTAGCGTAATATAGTGTTTAGAAATTAGGTATTTTAATCTAAAGAAAATGGGGTCAAACTGATCCCATTGATTCCTAAATTTTGGATAATCAAGCTAACCACTAGTAATGTACCACCCCAAAAGGTAATACACTACTTGATAATAAGCTCAATTAAATAAACTATAGAAAAAAATGACTTCGGTTTGATCTACAAGTTTGCATGATGACCGACAGATTCCCCTATTTGATATGGGAGTCAAATAGGATTTATTTTAAATCTTAGTTCTTTAAGGTTCCCTATAAGGGTAAGCCCCTATAGTTAATTATATATTAAGCGATGGATCACCTAAGAAAACTGTCGATAAAAATCAGAAATATTTTGTTTTCATGAGTTCAAAAAGAAGGGTTTTCAACGAACATGATTGTCAAATTTTCAATATGGATTGGTTTAAAGGTGAAAGATTTTGTTTTAAGAATCAAAGGAAGAAATGTAGGGGAGATTAAAGATCCAGAATAGATTCTTGGAATAGTAGGGGAGATTAAAGATCCAGAATAGATTCTTGGTAATCCCCCAAACTATCCTAATGTTTGACTCAATTTAGGATGATATTAACTTAAATTAACTCTTGCCAATTTTATAAATTACGTCTTAGATTTGTGTAGTGGTGATTTACACAAAAACCCTAGAAAAATAGGAAGTTTTACGTCGAGTGACTACCTAAAAATCCTAAAATAAGTTAGAACATGCTGCATATTGGGACTATGCAGGAGCCTAATAAAAAGAGAGATTTTATGTCAAAAAAGGACAACATTGGAATCCTAACGATTGTTATTTAAACTAAAGAAAGGGTCTTGAACGAGCTGCCCACGAAGTCTGCTCCAATACGAAGTCTGCTCCAAGTTTCCTACTGAAATGTGTTCACGTCATCAAGTTTTCAGGTCCTCCAATCTTATTATTAAAAGTTTTATTTTTTTTGATAATTTTATAGTTAATTAATTAAAGGGTAGTGGAGGTATAGCTCAAACCTAGGCCAAGGGTAAGTTCACTTAAGCTAAGTAATTTCCTAGTGTTATGATTTCTAGGTTCTCCCTAATCTAAGCAACTTTTATTCCTTCATTATTTGTCATTAACACATGCATTCTATGTTTGATAAAAACAGTATATGTATTTAAATATATAATATTTGTTAAGATACCTAAAATAATAAAAAGAGTAAAAGAAACAACATTTTATCAGATTTTTATTAAATTTTAATTATTTAATTAGTGGTAACCCAGTCAAGATGTCTATGGCTCCGTCATCCCGAGTCGCCCAATGATCTAGCTTACTTAGTCTGAAAGGTGGTTGCCCACCAGGAGCTGAAGATTCTTGTCAACATCCATAGAATGCATCGTCCAGGAAATCTTTGTAAACTAGAATAAAAAGGGGTCTAAGTTGTGTTATATGATCTTTGTAATTAAGATTTGATTAATTCTTGAATTACTTCATCAATTTTAGGATTGAGAATGGTCTAGGTTAAGGCTAACCTAAGATTAAGGTTTAGTTTAGGATGAACCTAATATCTTGGTTAAACTAAACTAAAGTTCATGTTGACTAACCCTAAAATCCAAGAAGTTTAGTCTTAATTAAATGATAGGATAACTTAAACTCAAGTTTAAAATGGTCCCAACTATTCAAATCGGACTTAGCTAAAGGTTAAGTTTTCCCATGATAGACTCGGTCTAAAGACTGGCTAGCCTAAAGCCCTAAATGACTACAATTTGACTTAATAGGTGATTGACTTAATCCTTGAGTTGGTTGACCAGATCTGTAATCAGGTTGAACTTGACTTAAAGGGTATTAGCTCGATTGAAGTTAGGTTGAGCTTGGGTTGGGTAAACTTAGCCTAAACTAAACCTGAACCCTAATTAACTTGTTTTAATTATAAAAATTATTTTAAACATGATTAAAAAACATTAAACATCTGTTTATTGTCAAACATTCAATCAGAGAGAGTTTTACAATTTTTATAATTTTTATAATTTTTAATTTACATAAATAAATCATTTTGTTCAAAAATCAAAATCTTGGAAAAATCAGAGAAGCTTTCAGCAAGACCATTTATTATCTCTCCCAAATTTCATATTTTTTTTCATTTATATTTTAATTTGTATGATTTAAATACTCCAAAACTTAATTTAAAAATATTTTCTTAATGAAAAATCGTGATTTTAGTTTTAAAAAATTCTTCTCATTTTTCTGAGTTCATAGCATTTTTGGGTTTATTGTTTTAAGTTTTTTGAGTTTTCTATAAAAAGTTATGTAATTTTGAAGTTTAGTTATAATTTCCTGAATAAAATAAATAAAATAAAATAAATAAATAAACGGTACAGTGCCATCTCCTTCACGCCCGCGACAAGTGCTGCGATGCACGGAGGAGAACTAACGGCCAAAACTTTCCAAAGTCTGTTCTCCACCGATTCTCAACCAAACCTCGAAATCTTGAGCTCGTTTTGTTCAGGTCAAAGAGTGGATTACACTCATACAGATACTTGGGTGTTTTTTGATCTATTTTCAATCTGGAAGGGAGAGAAGTTCTAGATTATCAATTTAATTTAAGACATATACCTGAGCTTAAGTGGTTTGTCCTCAATTAGGTTTCAATAAGTAGGTTTTCATGAGCTTATCCAACTCCTCGTGGCATCGTTTTGATGTGATTTTTAAGTTGGGTCAGAGGTTAGCCGGAATTTAGCTCGGTTTTGGCTTTTCCGCTACGTTGTTTTCCGGCGAGGGAAGGGGTGGGGGACCTGTTCCTGTATGTAGAGAAGGGAATGGAGTGCAGCAGCTTGCTTAAGCATGGATTAGTGTTATATTAGGGAGAGAGAGAGAGGGATAGAGATTGTTTTATAAATTTTTTATTTTTATTTTATTATTATTTTCTTTAATCTGATGAGTAATAACTGGATTGAAGGTGAGAGGCATGCGTGATCGATAGATATGATAGAATTGGATTTTTTTATTATATATATATATAGTTTTATGTATCAATTGGCTCGATTAAATTTTTAGCTGATTTACACAATTTCTAGCAGGATGAAGGCTTGTGGCTGCTGCTTCAAGTCGGTGTAGGTGGAGTTAGCTGTGTTGGCTTCATTTAGTGAAAGAAGATTTCACTGGTTGTTCTATTACTGCTCCTTTCAGTTTTTTTTGGCACTATTACATTGGTGGTTGTTGTTCCATCTGTTCCATTTTCAGCTCCTTCAGTGGCACTGTTACATTGGTTTTTCATCCTTCTTTGTTTTATTGAGAACCGGGGGGGTGCTGTCTTTACTCACTTCTCCTGGTCTTTGGGTTTAGTTCTTTGTTGGGATACCCTTGGGGAGGAAGACTTCACTAGTTTTCTTGTTTGCTGTCCCTGTGGGTTCATGAAGTGGCGCTGCCTGACCTACTGCTTCCTTTTGGACAGTTATTTGCTGTTTAGCTAAATTAAAAGTTTCTACTTGTTTTTAAGGGTGATGGCTTCTTCCATTAATATCTCCACAGATTAGCAATGGACAAAAGTAACTTATGCTGGTGTGGTTGGAAAATCAAAAGAAATTTTGCTGGACTATGATCAATTGGTATTCCTACAAGAATTCCATGACACTGCAGCTGGAAAAGGCAGTAGCCCTTGTGTTCATCCTCTTGGGTCTAAAGAAGGTGAAACAGCTGTGTAATTCACTAACAAAGAAATTGATTCATTAAAGGAAGAAGTTAAATTCACTTTGGTGGGAAAATTTCAGCTAGGACATCCTAAAATGAAGCTAGTCAGAAGTTTTTTTGAATCCCTGAAGTTCATAGGCAATTGGAAAATTGGTATATTGGATGGGAGGCACCTCCTAATTCAGTTGGCAGCTGAGGAAGACTATGCAAGATTGTTTGCTAAACAATCTATTATCATTGCTGGAACAAATATGAAAATTATAAAATGGACTCCAAGATTTGATCCTAGTAAAGAACCTTCTGTGGTCCCCCTCTGGTTCAAGCTACCTGGCCTCCCACTCCCTTATTTCAAGCTCAATGATCTATTTAACATTGGTAGAGCCACATATAATAAGGCCAGACCTGGACTTGCTAGAATTCAAGTTGAAAGAGACATCACACTCCCTGAACTGAAGAGAATTCGGATTAGATCTGATTCTGAAGGGTTCTGGTAGAATATAATAGCTGAACAAAACCCTTACTATTGCCCACATTGCAAGATGTTTGGTCATACTTTAGATAAATGTTACAGATTACATCCCCCAAGTAGGAAAATGGCAGGAAGAAACCAAAAAGCTACTGAAAGAATTATAACTCATGCTATAAGGAGTATTGTTGAAGCGAAGAAACAATGTTAGAAAATAGACAAGAAATAAATCAAAGGCTAGAAGCATCACCCCCAAGAATTAATGAGGGTCCATCAAATGCTGATCCTCTTGGAGAGCAATCAGAACCTAAAAGCCATGATGACACCCCACCACACAAATCAATCAGAAAGGAAGATATTGAAATTACAATCATCACACCTACATCCCCTTTGTAAGCAAAGAAGGGGAAGCAAATCATCACAGGTATCCATGATAAAGCTCCAAAGGAATCAATCATTACTGAAATGAAACGAGCAATTGAAGAAGATTGGCAAATTAAAACAGCAAGGAGAAGAAGAAAACCAGTGACAGAAGTGCAGAAATTATAATTAAGGGTACACTCTATGAAGGCAGAAAGAGAAAGAAATAGTTCTCCAAATCATAGAGGAAGAACTATATCAAGATCTCAGCCTTCCCCACACCCTCCACTTAATGATTAATCTACTTTGCTGGAATATAAGGGGGATAGCTAATTCTCTTTCCACTTTCCCTAAAAACAGTTCTCTACCTGAATTTTAAATACAAGCTGTGGTGTATTGTTATTCTTGAACCAATGGCTCATAAGAACCCTCAAAATCTGATTAAAAAGTTTGTTGGTTTCACCCACTTTGGGAATACTAACAATAAAGTTTGGATTTTTTGCAGAAGAGAAATCAATTCAAATATTCTAATTAATCATCCACAATTTATCCACCTTTCATTCAATATGAATGGACATAAGGGTGAAGCTACTTTCATATATGCTTGTTTCACAAAGGATGCCATGTGGAATAGGTTGATTAACATCAGCCAACAGATGGACTCCCCATGGCTGATGGGGGGAGACTTCAATTGTATCACTTCTACTGCTGAAAAATCTGGAGGAAGAGTCCCAAATTCTATTAAGATGAACACCTTCAGTGACAATATCTACAGGCCTGGTCTCTTTGACCTGGGTTTCAAAGGGCCTGCTTTCACTTGGAAAAAGGGAGCCATTTGGGAGAGGCTTGATAGAATATTGGTAAATGATGCATGGTTAAACAATTCCTCCTCACCTTTGTCACTCACCTTAGTCTTGCTGGATTAGATCATAGGCCTATGCTTATCAGCATTACTTCCACTGATAATCATACCTCCTCCCCCCTTTTAGATATCTCAACATGTGGGTTGCAGACCCTTCTTACAACAAGTACAATGCTGACTTATGGAAAGGAGTTTCACATCCTGACCCCTTTATCAAGTTAAGTATAAAGTTAAGTTTAGTTAAGTTTACTGCAAATCAAAATTGCCAAAGCCCGCAGAAATTGAAGTTGGGAAAATTTTGGAAATGTGCATGCCAAATTCTAAGAGGTAGAAGATGAAGTAAAAAAATTGGAGCAAAAGAAATAGATTGGCAATGTGGAGGAAAAGGAATTGTTGATTGCTCAGAACAACCTTCTTAGTGCATTGAATATAAGGAAAAATTCCTTAAACAGAAGGCTACTATGAATATTGTCTCTGATGTTGATAAAAACACCAAATTTTTTCATGCTTATATAAAATATAAGAGAAAGTGCAATACCATCATCCATGCTATTCAAAATGCTAATGGTCAGTGGCTACATAATAATGCTGATATTGCCAATGATGCCATAAGTTATTACAAAGAACTGCTAAATCAGGAACATCACTTCAGACCCCCTATTGAGAAGGCACATTTCCTTGCTGAACTGAACTACACTGCTAGCCTCAAGCTCACTGATATCCCCAATAAAAAGGAAATTTGGAAGGCAATCAGCTCAATAGACAACAACAAATCTGCTGGCCCTGATAGCTTCACTGCTGAATTTTACAAAAAGTTCTGGGAGATTATAAAGGCTGATGTTATTGTTTCAGTAAAAAGATTTTCTCAAGGCAATAATCTTCCAAAGTATTTTTGTGCTTCCACCACTGTACTAATTCTTAAATCTGATATACAATAGAATTGGAACCACTTTAGGCCTATTTGTTTGACCACTGTCATTAGTAAGACTATCAGCAAAATCATTGTGAATAGGCTACAACCTCACCTTGACTCCATAATTAAACCTAATCAAACAACTTTTGTGAAATGTAGGTCCATCATTGATAACACTCTTCTGGCTCAAGAATTATTATAGGACTTGAATAAAAGATGTAGACGGGGCAATATGGTTTATAATCTGGACTTAAGGAAAGCTTATGATACCATAAGCTGGGATTTCATAATGGAAGTCCTAATTGCCAGAGGTTTTAACACTCAATTCTATCATCTGATTAGGAGGTGGTTACACAACAACGAACACCCTATTTTTATAAATGGGCAAGGGAGGGTTTCATTCACAACTGCTAGAGGGTTAAAGCAAGGGGATCCATTATCACCCACCACTTTTATACTTGCTATTGATTACTTATCTAGAATTCTTGATGAAGCTCTTCTGAATCACAGTCATTCTGATTGATGAAGCTCTTCTGAATCACAGTCATAATAGATAACATCATAAATCCAACATAGCCATTACCCATTTAATGTATGCCGATGACACAATGGTCTTTTCCAGAGATAATAAGGATGCTATCAGAAAAGTTTTCCAGATACTACAAAAGTTCCAAGCTCTCTCAGGAATGTCCTTTAATCCAGCAAAGTGTTAGATGGTCTTCTATAAACATGCCTCCTCTACTCACAAACAATGGGCATCTGAATACACTGGTTTTACAATTTCTCAACGCTCAATTAAGTACCTAGGGGTGCTTCTTATCACTGGCAGAACCAGACAAATTCAATTTGAAAAGGTTTTGAACAAAATTTCAAGTGTTCTCAATGGGTGGACACAGACCTGCTTATCTAATGGGGGAAGAATTACTTTGTTAAAGAGCACTATCACTACCTTCCTTTCTTACATACTACAAATGACTACCATCAAGAAAAGCACACAAACCAAACTGGAAAGAATTTTTAATAAATTTTTGTGGTCTGGCCAAAGACAGCAAATGCATTGAGCTTCTTGGAAAAAAGCTGCTAAACCTCAAATTGCTGGGGGTATTGGCTTTAGCTTTAAGAAATTGCTGGGGGTATTGGCTTTAAGGATCTTGATCAACTCCTCCAAATTAATTTTTGTAAACTCTGGATTAAGTTTAGAACTCAAACCTCTCGTGGACAAAATTCATGTGGAGTAAGTATTGCAAAGATCAGTACCCCACATTGGTCCTAAGGAAAACTGGATATTCTAAAATTTGGGTGAAAATGCTGAAAATCAGACATATTACTGAAACCACTTATAGTTGGGAATTGGGCAAAGGTGAAATCAAGTTTTGGCTTGACAATTGGTGTCCCAAATATTGGTTATCCCTTATTACCAATGTCTACAATAGTGATTTGAAAGTGGCTGATTGCTGGGATGGTGATGATTGGTCCCTAGTTAAGTTATCTAATCTTCTACAACCTCACTCTATTATTAAAGGGGCCAGTATAAAGTTCAATAGAAGAACAGCTGATGAAGTCTTGTGGCAGACTGCTTCCCATCAAAGCCTTACCAAAGCCATATACTTTAAAATTTTCAGTTTGGAGCAAATACCCTGGGGAGACACTATTTGGAACAAATTCCAATCCCCTTCTATGTGTTTTTTCTGTTGGAGAATTTTTCATAAAATGATCCCTATAGATGAAATTCTCAAGATGAAGGGATTGAGGGGTCCCTCTAAATGCTGGTTATGTAAGAAGGAGGAGGAAACTTTGAGTCACTTATTCTTTGAATGTAACTTTGATCAACTGGTATGGAAACAAATATTGAATCAGTTGATCATTGATGAGAAAGATTTCACTTGTGATAGGCTTGTCAAGTGCTGGTTGTTCTGGCATAAGAGGAAATATGCTACTATTCCTTTTACTACTGCTTGGTTCATATGGATGGAAAGAAACAAGTTAAAGTTTGAAGATACTAATCCAAATATTGGGAAAACTGCTAGAAACTGTTTATCTTACTTTCATAAGATGATCAACTAGAAAAGATTCCTTAACATCTCCAATTCCTGCCATCCTATCAATTCAGCTCCTATTCAAGTTATTAGAGTCTACTGAAAAACCCCAAAATATCCCACAGCGAAGATCAACACTGATGGAAGCTTTACAAAAGATGGAGCTGTAGTGAGAGGTATTTACAGAAATCATTTGGGTAAGTGTCTACTGTATTTCTACACCCCAGTAACGGCCTCTGATGCCACTGAGACTGAACTCATTGTTGTGTATTAGACAATTAACCTTGCCATTAAGGCTAATTGGAATAAGCTTTGGCTGGAAGTGGATTCTACTATCATTATTCACCTTCTAAATAATGAGGAGGGATCTCCTTGGCATCACTCTTATTGGATAAATAAAATTAGAGATATCAGTAGTAAGTTACAAATCCAGTTCACTTTCATCTATAGGGAAGGAAATCAGCCTGCAAACTGGTTGGCCCAGCTTGGATCACATTCTAAAAAGACTGAGGTTGTTGTCAAACCCCCACCAGTTCTCCATTATTTGCTGCAAGGAGATATTCTGAAAGTTCCCTACTTCAGGATTGAACATCTAGACACATGACTACATTTGTTGTAGATGCAGTTTTACACTCCTTTTCTTCTTTTATTGAGTCATTGTAGTTTCCTCCTTTTGAGGGGGTGTTTCCTGGTTTTTTGGGGGAGCTCTTGGGTTCTTGTATTGAACCACAAAAGAGTCCCAAGTTTCCTCTCTACTGTCTGTACTAGCATATTACTCTAACATGTAGGGAGTCAAAAGCAACTCCTTCACCAATATATATATATTTATATATATATAGTTTCCTCTCTGCTCTTAAAATTGCTGTCCAATGTATTATTGGACCTTTAACCATTGAAATTGACTCCAATGTTTGCACCAAATTTTTTGCAGCATGAGGAAGACCTCTTTTGGCACATTGGAAGATGGATAAGGAAAATTCAAAGGAACTTTGGTAGCTACCGTGTTAAATTTCAGTATATCAACAAGAAAGGCAATGGACCTGCTCACCTTTTGGCCACAGCTGGTAGATGTTCTGAACAAATTATTGTGCCAGTCTAAGGTCAAGAAGTATTGGTCTGATAACCAATGGAGCTACAACATGCTGAATAATATTTTAAATCAAGAACAGTTACAGTGGGTTAGAAATACTCCCTTCTGCCCTGAACAAAAAGGAAAAAATGGTGACAAAGCAAGCTATATATCAAAAGCTGTCTGCTTATATTTTTCAGAACTTTTACAAGTGGCAACCTGTTTTGTAGGGTAAAACTATCTAGTGTAAATGGCTGACCCCCTCTATGTCCTTCTTCAGCTGGAGACTGTGGCATTCCTTGCTTCCAACTGATGACATTTTGAAAATGAAAGGGCTAAAGGGACCTTCTTGCTGTTACTTATGTAATAGGGAAGAAGAAACCTTAGATCACCTTTTCCTCTCTTGTTCCTTCTCTCAAATGATTTGGTCACATCGTTTAAGGTAGTTAATAATTGATACCTTTAAAGTCAGTTGGGATATTTTCTCTCACTGCTGGAAGGAATGGCATGATGCTAATTTGTTGATTATTCCTTGCATTGTAGCCTGGTTTCTCTGGATGACTAGAAACCAAGCTAAATTTGCAGATTCAAATGATTTGGTCACATCGTTTAAGGTAGTTAATAATTGATACCTTTAAAGTCAGTTGGGATATTTTCTCTCACTGCTGGAAGGAATGGCATGATGCTAATTTGTTGATTATTCCTTGCATTCTAGTCTGGTTTCTCTGGATGAGTAGAAACCAAGCTAAGTTTGATGATTCTGAACCATTGGATAGGACTGTGGTATTTAATTGCACTTCTTATATACAAAAAATTATTAAATATAAAAAATTCACTAATATATTCCCGGATTGGAAGTCTAAGATGAAAATTCAGCAGAATTACAAACCAACCTTGATTTTTTTGACCCCTCCTCCTCTTGGGTGGCTGAAAGTAAACAATGATGGTAGCTTTACTAGTGAAGCTTCTGGGTTTGGTGGAGTGTTTAGAAACTCCCTTGGGAAGTGTTTGATATATTTTTCCTCCCCATCCTGAGCTATTGATGCAATGGAAGCTGAAATGATAGCAATATAATGGGCTCTCTATTTTGCTAACCATTGTAAGATCAACAATCTGATTGTTGAATCAGATTCTAGCATATGTGTAAGAATTCTGCAGAAGGAAGTGGAACCTCCCTGGTATATTCTTAGATGGATTAACAAACATATTCATTTCCTGAATAATGTGAGAGTCAAGTTTCAGCATATTCTGAGTAAAGGTAATGGTCTGGCTCATTGCTTAGCTGCTATGGAGAGACATACTGAAAAAATCTTAGTTGTATCAACACCTTCAAATCAGCTTGATTTACTGCTACATGGAGATAGTTTAACAATTCCTTACCTTCATAGTTAGTAGGATCTTTTATTTATATATATAATTCTTTTTTAACAGAGTTATATATATATGTATATGTATATATATATATATATTATATATACTTTTCCCTATAGTTTGTTTTTTTGGGTTTGTATTGTGGGTGGCTCTTCCCCTTATGAATGAGTTTTGTTTTGTTTTGGGATTCTAGACAGGGGAACATACCTTTACTTATCTTGTATCATCATTTTTTGTTGTTAGGTCACCCTCTTTAGGTGTGAGTCACTTTGTATTTTGGTTTCTAGACTGGGGACCTTTCCATTTTGAGTCCATTGTACTCACGTGTTTTTTTAAACACATCTTCAAGACGAAATGAAAGCTCCTCTAATCAAAATTGACATTCAGAGCGCGCTCGTGCGGTCCATTTTGTCATCCCAGGTCGTTCGGACGACTTTCGTCGACGGTTATGTCAAAAATGCGTCAAATTTAATTTGTGTTGACATTTTTTGTTTGCAATCGAACGTTTTGAAAATTGATCATGGGTCAATTATATGAGTCTGTATTCAATTAAAATTGGATTTAGACATGTTGAATTTGATGTGAATATGAAATTGAGGTATTTGATTGATCTTTAAACTTAATTTGATGATTTTGGCCAAAGTGAATGAATTTGGTTAGATTAGATCCAATAGATGGTCAAGAATTGGTTTTAGGGGTGTTTGAAATAATTCTAGAGGATTTGAGAGTTTTTGGTTCGCGAGTGGCATTTTGGTAGTTTTGGCCGACATTGGTCAAAGAGGTCAAAAGGTTGAATTAAAAGTTCGAGGCGGTTCAAGAAGATATTTGGAGTCAAACAATGCTGTTCGGGGTCATTTTCGATCAATGTGAAAGATTTTATGATCCCCGAAGCATTTTTTAAGTATTCATTATTTTGGTGTCGAAGTGTTAAAAAGTTATCCGTAAATATGACAATACTACAGTCAAAATTTGCAGGAAGACATAAGGAATGATTTGGTGTGATTTTTGGGACTTATTGGTGACTCTAGGAGATTTTGGAAATTTTGATATTTTGGGGGTCCTCGGGCATTTTGGTAATTTATGGGAAAATTGAGTATTTTTACAATTTTTGTGTATCAAATGGTCTAAATGATAATTTCAAATGGTTTGAATTGGATTTTGTGATTCAATGGTAGTTTTAGGGAATTTTGAAAATTTTGAATATTCAAGTGGGGTTTTTTAGGGTAAACTGGGTTCAAATAATTTTGGTTAGCCCCATGGGTGTAATGACTGCAACATTGTGATATGAAAATGCAATGTTTATGATGATCATGGAGATTATGAATGATGATGCAATGTATTGGAGTCCAAAAAAGGTGTAGAATAGTGCAAGGCTTTTCTATGGTCCAAAAGTTCTATAGGAATTCTCATTAGGGTTCCCTTATGTAATCTTGAATCTTTGTATTAAAGATTATTGATCACATATAGAACATACAGAGAACAAAGACTTGGTTGAAATGTCTAAGGAGAAGGTGGGTAGCATTTCTAAGATGCTAAGATAGTCATTAAGAATGTCCTAAAGCTAGATCCTAGTCACTAAAGGAAAGACCCAAAACCCTCACCCAAAAGTGAGGTCAACAAATGGACCCCCAATAGGTGGGGTGTGCTAAAGAAGCACACCGCGCGTATTGGCATTGACCGAGGTGATCAACTAAGTAATCGATAATGGTTGAAGCTAATTTTCCCTTAAGGAGTATATAACTTAGTAAGGAGGAACTGCGCTAGTATCCACCATGGGTAGCTTAGTGAACACCCACTGGGATATAGAAGACGTTTTCCGATAGGGATGATCAAGAAAGATATTTATCAAAGGTTTATTTGTGTTTGTATTTTTTTTAGAAGTTGTGAGGAAGAAAAGAAGCGAGACTCATCTTTAAGTAGAGAGCTAGTCAAAGCACAACTACACCACTTGAGGTATATGGTCTCAGTGGTAGCAAGTGTCAAAAGAGTGTCTAGGATGCCATGTACACTTAAAGATGTCTTATACCTAGCTCAAATATATGTATAGATTCAGCCTATACCCGTTAGGGGAAGGAATGTATGAATCTAGAAGTATTTTAGTGATTCGGCCAAAATGTGGTCATGACCTGACCGGTATTGCCATAATTTGGCAAAGGATTGTCATGATTTTGCAGAGAGTTACTGTGTATTGACAAAAGTTTTTGCGTAGCTTCTGTGGGGTAAGAAAAAAGTGTGTTTTTCATTTGGTGTATGCGTAGTTTGTGTCGTGTAGCGAAGTGTACAAACTTTAGTTTGTGTGTGCGTAGTCAGTGTCGGCACAGGTGCCCCAAACGTGTTGTGAGGTCTCTTTTACTGTTCCAATTTTATCACATTAGGAAGGAATGCATTAGGACTGATATCCAACCCAATAAATAGCAAGTGCCGAGAATGGGTGAGGACAAAGCTGCCCCGGATGCCGAGAAAAGATGAGGCTATGAAACCCATTATATGTACTGAGAGAGGATGAGGCTATGAAGCCTACCCAAGTGCCGAGAAAGGATGAAGACAAACCTTATCCCAATTGTCGTGAAAGGATGAGGCTATGAGGCCTATCTTATGTGCTGAGAAAAGATGAGGCTATGAAGCCCATCGTATGTGCTGAGAAAGGATGATGCTATGAAGCTTATCCCAGTTTTCATGAAAGGATGAGACTATGAGACCTATCATATTTGCTGAGAAAAGATGAGGCTATGAAGCCCATCGTATTTGCTGAGAAAGGATTATGCTATGAAGCTTATCCTAGTTTTTGTGAAAAGATGAGACTATGAGGCCAATCATATGTGCTGAGAAAAGATGAGGCTATGAAGCCCGTCATATGTGCTGAGAAAGGATGATGCTATGAAGTTTACCCTAGTTTTTGTGAAAGGATAAGGCTATGAGGCCTATCATATGTGCTGAGAAAAGATGACGCTATGAAGCCCATTGTATGTGCTGAGAAAGGATGATGCTATGAAGCTTATCCTAGGTGCTGAGAAAGGATGAGGCTATGAGGCTATGAAGTCTATCCTAAGTTGCTGAGGAAGGATGAGGTTATGAAGCATATCCCAAGTTTCTGAGGAAGGATGAGGCTATGAATCCTATCCCAAATGCTGACGTTGAAAAAGTTAAGGCTATGAAGCCTATCCCAAATACTGAGAAATGATGAGGCTATGATGCATATCCTAGGTTGTTGAGGAAGGATGAGGCTATGAAGCCTATCCCATGTGCTGAGTAAGGATAAGGCTATGGAGCCTATCCCAGGTTTGCTGAGGAAGGATAAGGCTGTAGAGCCTATCTCATGTGCTGAGAAAGGATGAGGCTATGGAGCCTATCCCAGTTTACTGAGGAAGGATGAGGCTATGAAGCGTATCCCGAATGCTAAGGAAGGATGAGGCTGTCAAACCTATCCCAGTTGCTGAGAAAGGAAGAGGCCATGGAGCCTATCCTAGGTTACTGAGAAAGGATGAGGCTGTGAGGCCTATCCAAAATGTTGATGTTGAGAAAGGTAAGGCTATGCAGCCTATCCCAAATGCTGAGAAAGGATGAGGCTATGATGCCTATCCCAGGCTACTGAGGAAGGATGAGGCTATGAAGCCTACCCTAGATTCTGAGAAAGTATGAGGCTCCCAGGTTGCTGAGGAAGGATAAGGTTGTAGAGCCTATCCCATGTGCTGAGAAAGAATGAGACTATGGAGTCTATCCCAGGTTGCAGAGGAAGGATGAGGCTATGAGGCCTATCATAAATGCTGAAGAAGGATAAGGTTATAAATCCCATCCTAGGTTGATGAGGAAGGATAAGGCTATGAAGCCTATCCCAGGTGCTGAGAAAGGATGAGGAAGGACAAAGCCTATCCCAGGTTAGTGAGGAAGGATAAGGCTATGAAGCCTATCCCGGGTGCTGAGAAAGGATGAGGCTATGGAGCCTATCCCAGGTTGTTGAGACTGTTGAGACTGCTGAGATTGCTGTGAAATTGTGGAACTTGTGAAATTGTATTAATTACAAAGTTTTGCAGAGAATTTATGAAATTTGTAGAACTTTGTGAAAGAGTGGAGATTTGTAACAAATGTGAGATATATGTAAATGTGAACACTTTATGGTGAGAAAAGGCTAGAAACCAATAGAGAACGGTATGTAGAAAGCTGTAGTTTTTCCAATTTGTTTTGTGCTTAGAGCACTTTTCAAGCATTTTGAAAAACTTCATTTTCATTGTAAGTATTTGGTTTTCTAAAACAATTGTAAAAGTGTAAAAAATTTGATGTGTCAAATTTTATTGTTGATGATGATGTTTTATTTTTATTTTGATTTTTTTTATTTTTTTTATTTTTTTTTGAAGGTTTATTATTTGGACCCAATTACAGACAACGGCCGCATTCGCGTTTCTATGAAACAAGCTCTTATTTTCAAGGCGTCAAGATGTATGCCACCTCCCAAAGTACTAGTAAGAGTAGCTCCTCTTTCTAGGTATTATCGAAAATGTTCACTTTGAGTATACACAAAGTCATGTTGCTTTCAGGACTACATCGGCTGAAAAGGTTGCAACTTTGTAGTTTCATTGCTATTGACATTGTAATAATTATCATTGTAGTAGTTGTTGTTTATTTATTACCATTGACTTCGTTGAATAACCTTTCGAAGTTCATTCACAGTGTTCTCTTTAGCAGAGTGTTGAGCTTCACACAAGGATAATGTGGCTCTGACCTTGATGACGTTTATTTCTTTATTGCTAATCTGACTTTGTAGAGTTTGTTTGCACTATTTTTGAGAAATCAATTTGATATTCTTTGAATTGTTCCTGGAGTTGAATTCTTCATGGCGCCATAGAATATGACTTCATATTCGAATTTCCATTAAATGCTAATAGCATGGCCTTCCACCTTAAACATCCCCTTTCTGGGACTAAATGGGTTTTAAAGCTCAAGACCATGTGATCAAAACATGTTTCATTTCCCAAAAATAGTTCAAGGCCCGTTTATAATCGACCAAAAGAATTAAGATCACTTAACATTCTTCTGAACATAATATCAAAGACTTTTTTTAAGATGACATTTCAAGTTTTATTAATCAGGAGATGACTCAGACACCAATTTTTGATTGTATGTCCACCTCAAGCTTCTCCTCAGAGGGATTATTGCACATTCATCTTTCATTTTCTTTGCTCACCATTTTTCCTTCTTTTTTTTTTAGAATTACTATATCTGGTAGGACATATGCTATTGGTTTTGAATGTCTGAATGCCCCTGATTAACAATTCTCACATGTTTCTTAAGACAATGTTTTTTATATTACCCAATCACATGACACAAGATTGAAAAGGCCCTTGATATCCTCAATCAATTACTCGTATTTTAATCACAATGTAATATTTTTTGAAAATTTTTAGGACCCAGTCCAAGTCCACTAAAGTGATAAGCTATGCTATTAGGAGATTAAGCTATTAGGAGTCATTTTTCCTTTCTGACAAGGAGAATTCTGGAACTCTGTGCTTGCTCTGTCGTCAATAGAGTAATTGTAGAATGAAACAATTGGATTGACCAGAATTTTATTGATATAACCCATTTCAGGTTCCTTAAAAAATTCTTCCAAGATCAATATGTTACCATTCTTAAAGTTCTCCTCGAGCTAGTCTTTGAAAAAATAACATTCCTCTACAGTTTGTCTGACGCATCTGTGGTATGGACAATATCTAGATGTCCCTTTCTGTTGGTGTCGTCCGGTCTCTTGGGTTCAAGCAACTTGAATTTAGGATTTTTGGTCAAATTAAGGAATATCATTTTCACTGCCTCATCTTTAAAAGGACATGTATTGTTCAAACGATCAACTAATCTCGGGCATTCCTCTTTATTCCCTTTAAAAGTCTGATCTTGTTTTCTTCTTTGTACTTTATCGAGTGATGCAGAGTTTAAGCTTAACCCGACGTCGAATGCTGACGTCGTCGAGGCAAAAGCTTCAACTGTCCTTTTTTCATATAAGATTTCTTTTTATTCTGACGATGGTACGATGACACATGCTGTAACAACCAACCCGTCAACAGTAACAATAACCTTCATGACAAAATCAAATTCTTTCTTATATTCAAGGTGAACCATTTCTGACTTGCTTGCTTGTTGGGATGTCATCTACAATGATTGTGGCTGCCTTTGAATCATATTCATAGTGGCCACCAATTCCTCTATCTTCTTCTCTACTTGACTAATTCGTTTATCATGTTGTAGAACAACCCTTTGTAATTCATCCAAGACATCATCCTTGGTGGGTAGTTGAGTATCTCGCGAATAAGATGAGTGCCTTACCTCAAAAATGGGGATCTCTACAAACTCTTCCTTCATGTAGTCTGACAAATCATGGTTTGTATCAATTGTAACTCTTTTCTACTCTTTGTACAAATATGCAAAATGAGCTCTGAGTTTTCCCAAGGCAGCCTCGATTGATTCTTCTTTGATTGTCTTAAGGTCAATCAGAGGTTTTTGATGAAAATCATCCCCTTCGTTTAGCCATGGTATGATCGTGGGAGAGTCATCTGAAACAACATGATCAACCAAAATCATATTAATCGAACTATTTTTCAGGTTTTTTCAAAATATCTTTCGGGATCGTTATGTTACCATTCCTAAAATTCCTTTCGAGCCACTCTTTGAAGCTGACACAATCTTCAATGGTGTGCCCAAGGAATATATGATATGGACAATATCTAGAGTGATTCTTCCTGCAAATTTCTTCTGGCTTCTTTGGTTCTGATAATATGAATTCTGGCTTCTTGACCAGGTCGTGAAATATTATTGTTATTGCTTCATTTCTAATAGAGTACACTTTGTTCGGCTGCTCTGCTATTGATGGACCCTGTCCTCCATCTACTCGGTATGGTTTTTGTTGGTATGACTACCGACTGGTTGGACTGAGTTGTGAGTTGTGTTGCCGACCATACTGCACTTAAGGTTGCTCTGTCTGGATATGCATCAGTTTTTTACCTTTGTTTACCACTGCCACTGTACTTGACTTCCTCTCGAGTATCTTTGCTGACTTCATTTTTCCTTATTCCTCTTCATTTTCATACTTAACCTGCTCCTGCAGTCTAGCAGCCTTAGTAAGGAGCTTCTCAAAAGTCTTGATAGTGAGTCCCTTATGCATGAAATTGATCTTACCATGGATATTCTCGAGCACTATATCAATTGTGTATTTTTCATCAATCTGTGGTTCGCATTTCATGCCTAGATTTCTCCACCTTAAGAGATAATCCACCAATGTTTCATTGGGCCACTGTTGCTCCCTAATGAGATCTCCTATAGTCTCTCGACGTTGTGTCCCAGTGAATCTTTGCACGAACAGAATTTCTAACTCAGCAAACATTTTTACTGATCCGTTAGGAAGATCAGCGTACCACTCAAAGGCTATCGCTGATAAGCTGCTAATAAATAGTCTGAATAGATGTGCGTCGTCCCTATTTACGTTACAATAATTGGCTTTGAAGTGTGCTATAAGTTGTCTCGAGTTTCCTGTTCCATCAAAAGCTTTGAAGGTAGGAGGCACAAATTCCTTAGGATATGAGAAAAAATCAAACTCCTTTGGGTAGGGTCTACCCTTTGGAACTAATGATCTTCCCTTGGATTGGGCTACGGCCTCTCTAACCTACTGGTTCACATACTGCATAATGTCCCTTTCAGGTACCGAGCTCTGAACAGAGTTTCTTTTGGGTTCACCCTCTTTATTGGCAGAGGTGGCATCCCTTCTTTCATCCTTGGTATGCACTATTTCTGATGGATGCCCCTCCACAGTTGCTGGAGTCAGAGACCGTGCAGACATCATAGTTATTGTAGCAAGCACCTCTTCCAATCTTTTATCCAATCTAAAGATATGTTCATCCTGACTTTGAACTTCTCTATGAGAGTCTGTCTCAATATCCTCTTCATCAGAAGGTTGAATTTCTCGTGAGGCTGCTTGGGCTCTTGTGTCAACCATGTTGATTTCCATGAAATCTTCATTAGAATCAATATCGCCATCACTGATTCCTTGCTCTTTGGCAAGCTGGCTCAAGTCAGTTCATAATTTGTCAAATTTAGCCTCAATTGAGTTCTCTTCAGCTACTTTGATTTTTGGCAGAGTCTGCTTCAATTATTTCTTCTCTATCTCTGTAGTCAGAAAACATATAATGACATCGGTTGAGCTATCAGAATCGTCTTTCCTCCTTGTAAAATGGTCCTCCATCTCTACCAAGGAAATAGATCTGAAGACTTTGGAATCCAAACCTTCTTCCTTAGCAATGTATGTGGACGGAGTGTCTTGTTGACATCAACGAAATCTTGGGAAGAGGTATGTTCCTCATCGAGTAATGTAGACCTTGTAGTAGAAGCCTTCTTATCGTAAGAATTTATAAAGGACTTCTTTTGTACTACGATAGGCTAAATTCTAAGATCTAACTGGGATTTGACCGGTATTCTGCTCTTAAGTGGTTTAGTAGTCGTAACAGAAAATGAAACCCTGCCAATTCGAGATCCTAAACGGAGTTTAGTAGATAAACGAGGCACATATGTCTTCCGAAATTTCTGAAATCTCTGCGGGTGTCTTAGAATTTCAGCTTTCACTTTTGATGAGATTATAGATCCCATCCTCTTTACTAATTTAGCCACACTATAACGTTCTTCCTTTGCTAGATTTTTTAATACCAATCAGACTCAAGAAAGGGGGGATGTTCTCGCTCTCACCTTGCTCTTTCTATGAAGTATTAGCAAAGCTGTGGCAGTTCTGCAGGGGCTTTCTTCAGCGAGAGCAGCAGAAAGTGGGTGAACTATACTCCCTTGAAGAAGGGGAGAGGTTTCAAACACTTCCACTTCTTCTGGCAAGAGAGATCTGTCTTCATATGTAACATTTGCAGCTTCAGCTTTAGCTGTCTTACAAAGTTTTCTCAATATATTCCTTCTTTAAGATAGTGTTCGAGGTATGGATCGTGAACTAGATCAAACCTCAAACACACAGAGAAACAAAAATTTCAGGCTCTAGTTCTCGAATTACTCTCTTTCCTTTATCAGGAACAACAACAGACACAACAGTTGTGAGTCCAGCAGCGGACGGGGTAACTAGCCAAACATACGGCAGAACTACTGGTCGAATATGCATAAATGTATATCGGTAAGGAATGTCTGTTTTCTTGGAAAAATTTATAATTAATGTGAATTAAAGTGTATTTTGAATTGTAATTAATGTATAAAAATGAACTAGCAAAGTAACTGCGAAGAATTGGGTTTAGTCACGCTAAAAGTGCTGAGATGCAATATAATATTAGGACCCAATCCGAAATCAAAGATATGAAAAAATATTATTTTGGTGAATACGATTCACCACCACACCTATCGGGGGTCCAACCCAACAAAAAAAAATGAAAACCTAAAGGATTGCTGAACTCTTTATTTATGATGTTTAAACAAAAAGTCCTAAAATCCAAAAGAGCTAGCAAGAGCTAGTTGTACTCATCCAAGGAAGAAATGGACTAAGTAAACTAATAGAATAGAAGAGTAATATGGTCCGAGAGGGAAATAGACACATTACCGATGTTTGAAACAATTATTCATGATTAATATGGAGAGAGGAACTATTCATCAGCGGAGTCGCCAGAATTTGTCGTCGTCATGCGGCTAGGTGCGGTTTAATTTAAGGTAATATAGTGTTTAGAAATTAGGTATTTTAATTTAAAGAAAATGGGGTCAAACTGATCCCATTGATTCCTACAGTTTGGATAATCGAGCTAACCATGAGTAATGTACCACCCGAAAGGTAATACACTACTTGATAATATGCTCAATTAAATAAATTATAGAAATAAATGACTTCCGTTTGATCTGCAGAGTTTGCATGATGACCGATAGATTTCCCTATTCGATATGGGAGTCAAATAGGGTTTATTTTAAATGTGGGTTCTTTTAAATTGCCTATAAGGTCAAGTCCCTATAGTTAATTATATCTTAAGCGATGGATCACCTAAGAAAACTCTCGATAAAAATCAAGAATCTTTTGTTTTCATGAGTTCAAAAAGAAGGGTTTTCAACGAACATGATTGTGAAATTTTCTATAAGGATTGGTTTTGAAGTGAAAGATTTTGTTTTAAGAATCAAAGGAAGAAATGTAGGGGAGATTAAAGATCCAGAATAGGTTCTTGGTAATCAATAGCCAGAATAGGTTCTTGGTAATCCCCCAAACTATCCTAATGTTTGACTCAATTTAGGATGATATTAATTTAAGATAAACTCTTTCCAGTTTTATTAATTACGACTTAGATTTGTGTAATGATGATTTACACAAAAAACCTAGAAAGATAGGAAGTTTTACATCGAGTGACTACCTCAGAATCCTAAAACAAGTTAGAACATGCTGCATATCGGGACTATGCAGGAGCCTAATAAAAAGAGAGGTTTTATGTCAAAAAAGACAACCTCGAAATCTTAAGGATTGTTATTTAAATTAAAGAAAGAGTCTTGAACGAGTTGTCCACGAAGTCTACTCCAAGTTGCATACTGAAATGTGTTCAGGTCTTCAAGTTTTCAGGTCCTCCAATCTTATTATTAAAAGTTTTATTTGTTTTGATAATTTTATAGTTAATTAATTAAAGGGTAGTGGAGGTATAGTTCAAACCTAGGCCAAGGCTAAGTTCACTTAAGCTAAGTAATTTCCTAGTGTTATGATTTCTAGGTTCTCCCTAATCAAAGCAACTTTTATTTCTTCATTATTTGTCCTTAACACATGCATTCTATGTTTGATAAAAACAGTAAAAGAACATGCATTAAGATACCCAAAACAACAAATAGAGTAAAAGAAATAATGTTTTATCAGATTTTTATTTAATTTTAATTATTTAATTAGTGGTAATCCAGTCAAGATGTCTATGGCTCCGTCGTCCCGGGTTGCCCGATGCTCTAGCTTACTTAGTCTGAAAGGTGGTTGCCCACCAGGACCTGAAGATTCTTGTCAATATCCATAGAATGCATCATCCAAGAAATCTTTGTAAACTAGAACAAAAAGGGTTGATTGACTCAATTTTAGGAATGAGAATGGTCTAGGTTAAGGCTAACCTAAGATTAAGGTTTAGTTTAGGATGAACCTACTATCTAGGTTAAACTAAACTAAAGTTCATGTTGACTAACCCTAAAATCCAAGAAGTTTTCCAAGAAACCCTAAAATCCAAGAAGTTTAGTCTGAATTACATGATAGGATAACTTAAATCTCACGTTTAAAATGGTCCAACTATTCAATTCGGACTCAGCTAAAGGTTAAGTTTTCCCATGATAGACTCGGTCTAAAGACTGGCTGTCCTAAAGCCCTAAATGACTAAAATTCAACTTAATGGGTGATTGACTCAATCCTTGAGCTGGTTGACCAAGTCTGCAATCAGGTTGAACATGACTTAAAGGGTATTGGCTCGAGTGAAGTTATGTTGAGCTTGGGTTGGGTAAACTTAGGCTAAATTAAACCTGAACCCTAATTAACGTGTTTTAATTGTAAAAAATAATTTAAACATGATTAAAAAATATTAAACCTCTGTTTATGCTCAAACATTCAATCAGAGAGAGTTTTACAATTTTTATAATTTTTATAATTTTTAATTTACATAAATATATCATTTTGTTCAAAAATCAAAATCTTGGAAAAATCAGAGAAGTTTTCCGCAAGACCATGTAATATCTCTGCCAAATTTCATATTATTTTTCATTTATATTTTAATTTTTATGATTTAAATACTCTAGAACTTCAAAAATTAATTTAAAAATATTTACTTAATGAAAAATCGTGATTTTAGTTTTAAAAAGTTCCTCTCATTTTTCTGAGTTCATAGCATTTTTTAGTTTTTTTTTTGAATTTTCTATAAAAAATTATGTAATTTTGAAGTTTAGTTATAATTTCCTGAATAAAATAAATAAATGGTACAGTGTCATCTCTTTCACGCCCGCGACAAGAGCTGCGACACATGTAGGAGAACCAATGGCCGAAACTTTCTGGAGTCCGTTCTCCACTGATTCTCAACCAAATCTCGAGTTCTTGGGCTTGTTTTGTTCAGCTCGAAGAGTGGATCACATCCATATGAATACTTAGGTGTTTTGTGATCTATTTTTAATCTGGAAGGGAGAGAAGTTTGGGATTATCAATTTAATTTAAGACATATACCTGAGCCTAAGAGGTTTATCCTCAATTAGGTTTGAATAAGTAGGTTTTCCTGACCTTATCCAACTCCTCGTGGCGTCATTTTGACATGATTTTCAAGTAGGGTCAAAGGTTCGCCGGAATTTAGTCGATGTCATTTTCTGGCGAGGGAAGGGGTGGGGGAGCTGTTGCTGTATGTAGAGAAGGGAATGCAGTACAACAGCTTGCTTAAGAACGGATTAGTGTTATATATGGGAGAAAGAGAGAGAGGGAGAGAGATTGTTTTATAATTATTTTTATTTTTATTTATTTTTTATTTTTTTTAATCCCTTGCGCGATAACTGGATAGAAGGTGAGAGGCATGTGTGATCGATAGATATGATAGGATTTGATTTTTTTATTTAATATATATATATATATATATATATATATATATATAAACCTACTAAAGGCAAACTTTTTGAGAGAATCAATAGATTCCTGGTCAATCAGGCTTGAATTGATACCAACTTTATGACTACAAACTCCCATCTTCCTTATACTTGTTCTGATCTTAGGCCTTTGCTAATCTCTATATCCTCAAATACTGCTGCTCCCTTAACAAGATTCAAATTCTTTAATGTATGGGTGGAACATCCTAAATTCCTTTCCTTTATTAAGTCTGTCTGGCTACCTGTTTCATCCTTCCCTCCTTGGATGAAACTATGGCAAATTCATAAAAAAGTTGTTAAATTGCTAAAAGCCTGGAATTGGAACTGTTTTGGAAACCTTACTGCAAAAGTTGAAAAGGCTGAAGCTAGTGTGAAACAGACTGAATTAAACTATCAGTTGGGACTCTCTGATGAAAAAAACCTGATATTAGCTAACGCTAATCTGCTTCAAGCTACTCATTGGGAAGAGGATTTCTACAAAGAAAAGGCTGCCATCAAAAAGTATGTCGATGGGGATAGGAATACAAAGTTTTACCATGCCTGTATTAAACAAAGAAGACACTCCAACACCATCCTGAAGATTAAAAATCACAATGGCATTTGGATCCAAGGTGCTTATCTAATTCACAGAGATGCTATAGATCACTTTCAAAATTTGTTATCTGAACCTCATGAGGCTAAGCTCCTGAACTTTGATCCTAACTTACTTAATGAAAAATTCTCTGATATTCATTGCCTGGATTTAACATCTATTCCTACGGAGGAAGAAATTTGGAAAGCTCTATGTTCTATTGATGGTGACAAAGTGGCTGGTGCAGAAGTGGCTGGTGCAAAGTGGCTGGTGCAGATGGCTTTACTTCTACTTTCTACATAAAAGCTTGGGAGGTTGTAAAAGCTGATGTTGTGGAAGTTGTCCAAGCCTTCTTCAGGGGGCGAGAATATGCCACATTACTTTGCTCAATCCACCATAACTTTAATCCCAAAGGGAGACCATAAATCTAATTGGGATCACTTTAGATGCATCTCTCTTACCACTGTGCTGTCTAAACTTATTAGCAAGCTATTGGTTTTTAGATTAAAACCACACTTATCTTGGATGATTTCCCTTAATCAGTCTGCTTTTGTTACAGGAAGACAAATTACTGATAATGTGCTACTTACACAGAAACTCTTTCTAGATATTGACAAGCCTTGCAAGGGGGTAATCTCATATATAAGCTGGACATTTTTAAAGCTTATGATACTATCAATTGGAATTTTATCTTAGAGGTTCTTAAAGCTAGGGGATTTCAAAATTCCTTCTACCAAATCATTCACAGGTGGCTTAATAATAATTTTTATACCATTCTTCTTAATGGGAATTCTCAAGGGCATTTCCAAGCTACTAGGGGAATCAAACAAGGGGATCCCCTTTCTCCATACATTTTCATTTTGGATATGGATTACTTATCTAGGCTTCTTAACCATAATTTTTCTGAAAGGGAATATCTCATATTTTCTAATAAAGCAAATTTTTCCATAAGTCACTTTTGTTATGCTGTTGACTTCATATTATTTTCTAAGGCCTCAAAACCAGCAATGAAGAAGGTGGTCAGTTTCAGTTTGCTGAACTTGTTCCAAGAACTTGTTCCAACAGATCTCTGGTCTCTCCCTCAACTCAAAAAAATGTCAACTTATTTTTAGCAATAAGCTCAATTCTGCTACCAAAAACTGGATTAAAAATTTCACATGTTTTAAATCTGCTACCAGCCCCTTGGTTTATCTTAGGGTATAGTTGATTAAAGGCAGGAAGAAGCAAACTCAATTTGATGAGGTGGTTTCTAAAATTTCCAAACTAAGTTTCTAAAATTTCCAAACAAATCTCTTGTTGGACTAATTCTTATTTGTCACAGAGGGAAGGTTAACTTTAATTAAAAGTGTCCTGGCTTCTTTTCCTATCTATATTATGCAAATGCTGAAAATGAAATAAGGCACACAGAAAACTTTGGAGGTTATGTTGAATAAATTCTTGTGGGAACGCAATCACAAACAAGCTCACTGGTTTAGTTGGGATAAGCTTTACCTAGCTGCAAGGGGACTTGGTATGAAGTCCTTCCAACAGCTTCATGAAATCTTCTATTGTAAAATCTGGATTAAATTTAGAGAACAGAAGTCTTTGTGGGCTTACTATATGAAGTTAAAATATTTCAAGCATTCCCATCCAACAATTATCTGCAGAAAATCTGGGGATTTTAGAATTTGGACTAAGCTCCTGCATATTAGGTGTTTGGCTGAAGACCTTTTTATATGGGATGTGGGAGAAGGAAAAGTTGACTTTTGGTTAGATAATTGGACTCTTGAGGGTAAATTGGAACCATCAACCTCTCTGAATTCATCTATCAACACCCCTATTCATATTTGCTGGAATAATCATCATTGGAATAGAGACATGTTGACTTCTATGGTGAATCCTGAACAATTGTATCAAATTCTTAAGGTCTCTGTCACTCCATAGAAACCAGATAGAATTGTGACTAAAAACCCTCCTCATACCTCCTTTATCAAATTTGCATACTCCCAATTAAACAATTGGCACCATAAGGATTGGGGTAATGCCATGTGGGTGAAATACCTCAGCCCCTCTATGTCCTTCTTCACCTGGAGATGTTTTCATAATATTATTCCTACTAATGATATACTCAAACTTAAGGGTCTAAAAGGACCTTCAAGATGTACTTTTTGTTGCCAACAAGAGGAATCCTTAAATCATGTGTTTTTGTCTTGTCCTGTTACTCAAGGGGTTTGGACACAGGTAGCTGCTAATCTTAATTTCCTCTCCCATTTGCATTCACTAAATTTTGGCAACTTCCTTGATTGCTGGAAGGTTTGGAAAGAGAACCATGCTGCAATAATCCCCTTTATTACTACATGGTTTATATGGATGGCAAGAAATTGCAGTAAATATGAGGGGAAAACCCAAGGCACAAATTGCTACCAACTGCTTGACATATACTCTTAAGATAATCAATCTCATGGGGTATAAGATTAAAGTTCCTGGGTGCTCCCAAATCCTTAATACTCAAGTTTCTTCTGCCAAATCAAATTTTATGTTGTTCCATTGGAAGAAACCTTCTTACACTTGGACCAAAATAAACACTGATGGGAGTTATAGAAGACACACTGCTGGTATTGTGGGGATTTTCAGAAACAATGTTGGGGAATGCCTACTGTTGTTCCAATCTACCACCGATGCTCTCAATGCTTTGCAGGCTGAAGCCTTAGCTGTGGTATGAGCTCTTCAAATAGCTGTTGTTATGGGATGGATGGAAATGGACTCCTTATGGCTATTCCAGCTCTTAAAAGATAACATCTCCCCACCTTGGTTTCTTCTACATGTTGTTAAGCCAATTACTCACATGAAGTTGACTCACAACCTTCAGATTATCTGGAAGCATACTTTCAGGGAGGGTAACAGATGTGCTAATTGGCTTGCACATCAAGGTGCTTTGTCTAGGTTGCCTAAAGTATATACTACCCCTCCTGTGGAGCTGGCTTGGTTCATTACAGCAGATCTCTTTGATCTGCCTTATTTTAGAAGGAGGATGTCCACTGATTCCTAACCATCCTGTCTAGGGAGGTATTTTGTTTCCTTGAGTCTTACTACTTTGTAATGATTCTTTTCCTTTTCTTCTTTTTAACTCTATTGAATGGGGAAAGGTTTTTTTGACAGGTTACACTGGTTTTTTTTGTTTTTTCTATTGGGAGCCCTTGACCCCTTTTGGGTGAACCTTGGTCTTTTGTTTGTGAACCAAGCCTCATATAACTTTGTAAGCTTTATTTCAGTTTAACATGTAGGGAGTCTCTGTCACTCCTTTCTATAATATATATATATATATATATACAAAGAGGGAGAGAGAGAGAGAGAGGAGTGAGAATAAGGGAAGCCCATGCGTGAGAGTAGTGTCCCCTCGCATGAAGAAATAATTTTAAGAGATGTTAGATATGTCAGACAATCTCAAAGATCAAATGAAACTTTGCTTGCTCGCATTCCCATCAGGTTCCGCCTGGGAAGTAGAGTTGATGCTACCATCATCACCTCCGATTCTACTGTTGCTACTCCAGGGCCTGCAGGCTATTGATCGGTTAAGTCACTCTTGGGTTTGAGAATTCTACCAGTTATCAGTCATAGGGACGTCTCTAAAGTTTTGAAAGAAAAGATGAAGTGGTTACCCGATACTACATATGGTCTGCAACATGAGGAGGATACCTCTCTTCGACATGTCGATGCCTCCATTGAGACACCCCATCTCAAGGCATCACCGTCGAGGAAAAAGGTATGGGGACCTAAGGTTGTCATACCAATACGATTCAGTGAGACCATAAGGCTGGATCATGGAATGAAGCAAGGGTTCAAAATATCTAACATCGTTGGAACTATTACTACCAAGTTGGATGAACAAATGGAGAATGTTTAGCAAAGTCCCCCAGATTTCAAGGCGATACAAGAATCAATAATCAAAGAAAAAGTTGAGAAGCTCAAGGTTGAAATTTCTGAGTTAACCTGAGAACATTCATTGATGATGATGAAGATTTTGACTTTAACGACTATCTCAATGAAGATTTCATGGGTATTCATGTCATCAAAATTAGAGCCCCTAAATCTGTGCGGGACGCCCAACTTCACATTCAAGGGAACGTCGTAGATGATCTGCGTAAGGCTATTCTACTAAGGGATGAGCAAATTAGCCAAATGGAGAAAAGGATGGAAGAGATGGCCACTTTCATGGCTGCCATGGCTACAGTTCACTGACAGCCACCACAGTTAATTTCTCCATAAGTCAATCAACCAAAGATTGTACATATCACAGATGAAAGAAGAGAAGTTGCCTCGGCTAATAGAGATGATCAATAGAAGAAGAATTCTCCATCAAACATCATACCAGAAAAAGAATTTAAACAAATGGTCAAAAAAGTTCGGGAGGCCTTATCCCAATCTAAGGGTGGTGCATTGATTTTAAAGGGTAGACCCTACCCGAAGGAGTTCGATGTCGTACACTACCCTAAAGGTTTTGTGTTACCAAACTTTAAGATATTTGATGGAACTGGAAATCTTAGACAGCACATAACACATTTTTTAAGCCAATTATGGCAATACTAAAGGTAACAAAGCTCGCTTTTCCGTCAGTTTATCAGCAGCCTATCAAGGATAGCATTTGATTTGTATGTCGAGTTGCCTAACGGATCAGTGAAGACATTTGTTGAGTTAGAAAAGCTGTTTGTAAAGAGATTTGTCAGAGCAAAGCATCATATTTGTATTATAGATCTCATAGTAGAGAGGAAAAATCCTAATGAAACTTTAGTAGACTATATCCTGAGGTGAAGAAACCGGAAATCAAAAAATCTAATAGATTTCATGCTTCAGGGATTCACCATCAAGTCCTTCGAGAAACTAATCAGCAAAGCTAGCAATCTATAAGAGGAAGTTAAACACATGGATTCTCAGGAGAAATCTAAAAAGGCCAGAAAATACTGAATTTTTAAGAAGAAGTTGTCCAGGACAGTAGCAACGGTTGATAAGGGAAAGTAACCAATGAAGATACAAGCAGAACATTCTCATCAAAGATTCCAGTCATCATCATAGCATGCTCAGTAAGGAACACAATAATATGGTCAGTCTAGCCAACAGTCACATCAAGGAGGATCATATCGAACCGAGAATAAGACGGGTCTAACCCTTTCAGGATGAAAGAGTATGGTATGTTCCTTCAAAGATGAAGTTGTACACAAAATGTTCATAAGTCTAATGAAGAAGCTCGAGTTTAGATTGCCAAATCCAAGGAAACCTGAGGAAGTCGATAAGAAAGATCAGTCCAATTATTTCTCATACCACAGGATGCTTGCACATACTGTAGAGGATTGTTTTGTCTTCAAGGATTGGACCGAGAAAAATCTTAAAGAAGGGAATATAACAATCCCGAAAGAATATTTGAAAGACCCTGAAAACATTTCTATAAATATGATTTCAGCCAAGCCAATCACTCTGATAAATCCGTATATAAATAAAGATGGATGGAGTATAGCTTGGAGCAAGTCATCCAAGAAGATACTGCATCAAATTCAGGCCACTTCAGCTCAAGGAGCTGTTCAAAGTCTATAGCCTGCTCAGCCAAAGATGGAGATTTTGCTAGAGAAACCACCACAACTAGAAGAGAAAGAGAAGAATGATGTCGTGAAGATTGATAGTGTGGGGGGTAGGATAGAGGCTACCTCTGTTAGTTGGTTGTCTCATATTCAGGGAAGAAAATCCTCGAACCCCTAACCATGTATGATGATCATTTTGCCCCACCGAGGTATTTTGAATATAATGATTATAATTTTGGCTATGTCTTAACTGGTTCTAGTGATAACGTAACCAACTTTTCTTAACCCAGAGATTTGCTTAGCTCATTTGGCCAGCAAATCCTCGGAAGAAGTTTTTTTGTTAAAAGAACAGCTTCGGATAATTTTCACAGATGAAGACCTGTTGCTCGGTACTACTGACCACAATTGACCGCTCTACATCTCTGTCAATATCAGCAGATTCGTATTGTCTAGAGTTTTAGTAGATCATGGAGCATCACTCAACCTAATGAGTCTACGGACATTGGCATACTTAGATATTGAGGCTCAATAGCTTACAACTGATAAAATTATGTTAAAAGGATTTAATCAGAAGGCAGAAAGAGCCCTTGGATCGATTACACTGTATATGAAAGTTGGAGAACTAGTAACAACCGCAAAATTCCATATCATCAATGCCAAGACCTCTTTCAAAGCACTACTTGGTCGACCGTGGATTCATGAGCTTAACATGGTTCCTTCTTCCCTACATCAGTACATCAAATATTACACAGAAGGACAAGAACATTGCATTAAAGGAGATTTACAACCATTTTCAGTTCATGAAGTTGGAATCATGAAGATGCAGCCTACTAAGTGCCTCCAAAAAAAACTATCTTCTCTCGTGAGGTGGTGAAAAAAAAAGTGAAGATTCATAAGGATCACGAAGGAAAAGCCATTCAGCTCCACTTCAGCAATCTTCCACCACTCTTTGTCAACAAGTTGGTGGGGGTTCTTTTAGTTTGCGCACCTGATGTTGAGGTTGGGGACGTGGACGGAAGGAACCAATACGATTACTGGATTGACAAAGCTGACCATAAACATTGATGATGAAGAAAGCTCTGAGGAAGAGATGGTGACGATAAAACAGAAGAAACCACAATATGAAATCTCTTTGGAAGATGTGGAGAAAAGTGAATATGAGTCAATGTATGATCGGATCAACCACTATGTGAATGACATGACCCTTACACCGATTCTCTTTCAAAAATTTGAGAGTTTAGAGGTCAAAGAAGTCCATAGTACTGGTTCAAAGCTAATCAAATTTTACCGTGCTTCTACTTCTTCTAACCTTAAAAATCATGGAAATTTGGATGAGAATTGTAATGAATTAATGGAATTACCATTTGGTTACTTTTCTCCTTGTGTACAAAAGTTAATTCTCTAGGGATATGTGCTAAAGCAAATGCTAAAAGAAAAGTTACAGCTTTTGAAAAAATTGTGGAATGTTAAAAGTTGAACTCCTAAGTCGAAAGAAGGTCTCAGATTTGGTATTGTAGGACAAGTCGATGACTCTGAATTTTGCATGATTTTTGCAAGCGGATTGGAAGAAGATTGCCTCAATGTAGAGGATGACTTTCAAGATCAGTTAATAGATGATGCTTCATTGGGGTTTGAGGAAGAAATTAAATCAAATGTTGATGAATTGAAGGAAATCAATCTCGGGACTGAGGAGCAGCCCCAATCTACAATTATACTCAACAATGAAGAGTCTTCAGAATTGATCAATTTATTTTCAGAATTCAAAGTTTGCTTCACCTGGAGCTATGATTAAATGACAGGGTTGTCAGTAGAAGTTGTAGTTCATAAACTCAGGGTGGACAAAAATATGATCCCAGTAAAACAAGCCTAAAAAGAATGTGCCTTAAGATAGGGCAACAAGTCATTACCGAGGTGAAGAAATTGATGGATGCTAAATTTATAAGAGAAGAGCAAACCCACGTGGTTAGCTAATATTGTACTAGTTAAGAAGAAAAATGGACAAATCTGTTTATGTATCAATTTCAGTGATTTAAACAAAGCCTGTCCAAAAGATGAATTTTCATTACTAAAACCAGAAATGATGGTGGACATCTCTTCGACACACGAGATTTTCTCCTTCATGGATGGATCATCAGGATACAACCAAATTAAGATGGCTTTCGAGGATACAACACTAACAGCTTTCAGAATGTCGATTAGGTTTTTCTGTAACACAGTGAAGTCATTCGGGTTAAAGAACGTTGTAACAACATACCAACGAGCTATGGCGAAGATCTTTGATGACCTCATTCAAAACTAAGTAGAATTCTACGTGGATGATTTTGTCATCATAAGCAAACATAAAATAGACCTTCTATATGATTTGAGGATCATGTTCGAACGATTACGACAATATAATCTCAAGATGAATCCCTTAAAGTGCGCTTTTCACATCACCTCCAAAAAATTTTCAGGATTAGTTGTCCGTCATCGAAAATTGAGATCAACTTGGATAAGATTAAACCTATCTTGGAAATGTCTCCTCCAAAAATCTTGAAACAACTACATTCCTTTCAAATAAAGTTGGCATATTTGAGACGTCTTATTTCTAATCTCTTAGGTAGGTGTCAGCCCTTCTCGACATTAATTAAAAAGTATGCCAAATTTTTTCGGGAGGAGAAATGTGTGTGGGTCTTTGAGGACGTCAAACAATACTTAATGACACCTCCTGTTTTGGAAGCCCCTATCTAAGAAAAACCGTTGATACTTTATACCACGGCTTTAGATGACTCTCTTAGAGCCTTGTTGGCTCAGGTCATTGACAAGGGAAAGGAAAATACAATCTACTACTTAACTCGATGTCTAATACCAATAGAAGTATCCGCTTAGTGAGAAGCATTTTGTAGTTTTAATTTTCACTGCCCAAAAGCTTAGACTAGACATGCTTTTTCATAAGATTACTCTTATTTTGAAAGTTAATCCATTGCAATATATGATGACCCGCCCAACACTTTTCGAATGTTTAGCAAAATGGTCAATGATTTTATTGCAATTTGTTATAACATTTGTTCCCCTCCGCGCTATCAAGGGATAAATTTTAGCAGATTTTCTCGCAGTACACCCACTTCTAACTAGGTCCCCACTCAATGATGAATTGTCAGATGAACACATACTGAAAGTAGAACCGTCCAATGATAGGCATTTGGAAATGTACTATGAAAGAGCCTCATCAACCAAAAGAGACAAATGATCAGGAACAGTCATACCAGGCAAAGTAGAAATTTGTCTGATTTTCATTATGCCAGATAAGAGCCTGTTGAGGTTCTCCTATCACCTGATAGAGCCGTGCACAAACAACAAAGCAGAATATGAAGCATTGATCACTTGGTTGGAATTGATAATCTTAATGGATATAACAAATATTTCCATTTATGGCGATTCACAACTTGTCATTCAACAAGTTGTTGGACATTACAAGATTTTGAAGCCAAGATTAGCAGAATACCACACAATCAAGGTGCTGGAATAAATCCCCAACGTGACTCTTTACCAAATTCTTCAAGGAGATAATTCCCATGCCAACGTTATAGCAAAACTTTTTAAGGAATTGGCGTGTCCCCTACAGGCTTGCATTGACATTACAGTACAAGGAAGATGAGTTTTGTCTCAAATTGACTTTGACAATTTACATAAGCTCAAAAAAGAAGAAGGAACGATGATTGCAGTTGCTGGCATTAACGAAGATTGGTGAAAGCCATTGATAGAATATTTGCAAACTGAAAAATTACCAGAGGACAAGTTTAAAGCATATCATAACACAAGAAGAGCTATGTCATATGCTCTAGTGGGTGATGTCCTCTACAAAAGATCGTTCAATCGGATGTGGTTGCAATGTCTGAGCAGAGCAGAAGGACAAAATATTGTCAAAGAATTACATGTCGGATTGTGTGGAGCTCACCATGAAGGAATAAAAAGGAAAATGAAGATCAAGTCACTTAGATATTATTGGCTAGCAATGATGTTCGATTGCTTGGATATAACTAAAAGGTGACACCTTTGCCAAGTGCATGGGAGTAGTCTTACACCAACCTTCGAATGTGCTACACCCAAGTGTTACCTCGTGGCCATTCGAGTGGTGGTGAAAGGACATAATAGGTCCGATAGACCCTCCATCCTCTAAGGGACACAGATTCATTCTCGCCACTATGAATTACTTCTCCAAGTGGGCAGAGGAAGCATCATTATGAGAGTTTACATCACAGCATGTTCTGTAATTTTTTAAAAGCCAGAGAGTCTACCATTTCGGTGTACCACGCAAAGTGATTTCCGACAATGGGACAGCTTTCAAAAGCATAAAGATCAACAACTTTATCAAAAGACATTGGATAGAATGGGGGTACTCTACAATCTACTATCTTAGGGCAAACGGATTGATCGAGGCCATCAAAATATGTTCATGCAAATCTTAAGTATAACATTGAACGAATACAAAAGAGATTGGCATAATAAACTGCTAGAAGCTTTGTTAAACAGACAACGTTCAGGACTCACACTCAATGTGCACCCTACGTGCTTGTGTACGAGTCCGAGGATGTACTTCCGCTTGAGGTTCAAAGACCATCTCTCAAAGTCTTTGTAGCCAACCAAATTACAACCAAAGAAATTTTAAAGCTCAGATTTGAAGAATTAGAAAGTTTCAAGGGAAAACTACTAGAAGCACAATAATATTTGGAACTTTACCCAGCGAGGATGATACAAGCTCATGACAAATTGGTCCATCCAAGGACTTTCTAAGTGGGTGACTTTGTTCATTTTCTCAAAATACCTATTCTTGCATGTCGCAAGATAGGTGGAAATTTTGAGCCAACTTAGGAGGGACCATTCGTCGTAGAAAATGTCTATTCAGGAGGAACCTACTAGCTGGTGGATTTTCGAGGCGAAAGACCTATTCTGTTGATCAATGGTTGATATTCGAAAACATACTATACAACTTGTCATTGCTCGAATGAAGATTTTGAGATTTTAGTTGTTCTGGGGATATTTATTTGGCCAAGCGTCTGTGACTAAGTCCAAAATTTTGAAATAAATTAACCTCAATAAAATGAAAACTTTTGAAGTTGCATACTTTGATGTTCTCCTTTCTCCTATTAAATTTGATATTCTACTAATTTAAATATATATATATATATATATATATACATACATATAATATTTACACCCATATAAACGAAAATTTTGTCTAATAAATGTTTTGTTTTATTCTTGTTCCTGCTAAATTTCAGTGCACTGATGTTTTTCCTATTGTTTGTTGAAAAATAGTCATGATAGAAGCTGCTTTTGCTTTCAAGGATGGTTGGAATCTCAAACTTAATGAATAAAGGGCATCTCAGGGTGGCATCATAGACTTCGACTTAGACTTCGGTCAGGTCAACGTGAACTATGAGGGTCCTCTGATGGATGTGGTCAGTCGTCAAGAAAAAGAAGGACTACCGTCACTGTTGAAGATCTGCACTAAAGAGGATGAAGGTGATAGCACAGAAGAATCCGATGGAAGGGACTAGTCGCTTGACGTCCATGATGACTTTGCCAACAGGACATCTAGTCAGTGTTGATGATGAGAGACTATCAGATGCACAGTTAAGAAGAACTCAACGTAGAAATGCCAATCACTGAAAACACAGAGCTTTCCTATGTGAAGAGAAAAGATTCCTAAAAGAGGCAGAAAACTTACTCACCCCAATTCCTGAGGGTAAAATCTATGATCCTTGCTTGAATGAGACTTCTACTAGTCCACCTGCTACAGAGGACGAGTTCGAGTTTTCTATATAGCAGATACCACTAGCAGTACCAGATGAAGTTTACAAGGGTTGCTCTATGTGCAATGCCAAAGTTCCTATTCAGTCATCAACTGGAGAAGCATCCATGGAATGCCTGACATACAATGTTCTCTGCTTAGACCACTATAGTTCTTTTAAAAAGTTCATAGCCACTGATACCGGATGTCAGGAGCCAGCTTACCCGGCTACTGAGTTGTATATTCCATTACTTACAGAGCCAAGTCAGACATGGTATCCTGTAGATAAGGAGATGAGGTAGCCACTTCAAAAATGTCAAAGGATCCTCACTGTAGACATGAAAAAGATGAACATAGTTAAAATATGAGAATTTGAATTCTACGAAGAAATATAAGGAAAATTTATCAATATACTGGAAGGCCTGGAAATATACACTAGAGAGTTTTCTGAAAGTGAAGAAAGAAGCATTCTTGACTGCGTATTTGACCTGAGGGACAAAGATCGATCCAGTCTTCTAATGGAAAGAACTTATTCCGAAGCACAAAGGTGGATGCGTGGAAGAGGCAAGATAACCATCCAATGTGGTTGATGCTACAATTTCACCAAGGATAGGCAATGGACCTTCCAGGGATCTTAAGACACGAAGAGTGATACACCTAAAATATATAGTATTTTTAAACACATTTTCATACCTATTTTTGAGATATTGCGCTTTAATGGAAGGTATTTTTGTGTTTTTCTTGCAGATACAAATAAAAAGTTGAAAAATTTGCAAATGAGATTTGGCGCCTAATCGTCAGATCCGGTGCTTAAGCGCGGGT
This sequence comes from Phalaenopsis equestris, assembly GCF_001263595.1. Lineage (NCBI taxonomy): Eukaryota > Viridiplantae > Streptophyta > Magnoliopsida > Asparagales > Orchidaceae > Phalaenopsis > Phalaenopsis equestris. The sequence goes on from NW_018233891.1 coordinate 87,393, forward strand.
TAAATAGAGAAGGTCACACATAAGCGTTAGAGAAAATTATCATGGAAGGATGGATCTCTTTGGGAAATACATCAAATTAGGACACATTTTGAAGATTTTCCAAGGGACCTCTTGGAAAACCATAAAAGAAATAAGAGAGGACTTTGAAAAGAGTCTAGAAAATATTTGGAAAGTTTTGAAAGTTCATCAAATTGGGGGGTTACTTAGAGAGATATTCAGGCACCACATTTACTTTTATTTTATCCTTTTTGTTAGTTTATTTTAAGTGATTGTAAAGAGAAGAGATTCAAATGAACTTCAAGAGTTTGGTGGAGAACTTGAGATAAGTTTTTATCTTTTTGCTTTGAGACTACTTTGGTTTTAATTGAGACTAGTTGTTGGTTTGACAATGATTTTTACTTTTAAACTAAAGTGTGGTTTTATTTTCACCATGGATTCTAAGTAGTTTTCTTTATCTTTCTTATTAAAATGATAAGTAATTAAGTTTTGGATGGAAATTATGGAGAGTATTTATCTTTAATGTTGGAAGAAGTTGTGATGATTTAAATACATGCACTTCATTTACTTATTGATTTGGCCAATCCAGATGATAAAATTTCTTGTGAGAACATGTAAGAAACAGGCTGGTATTGTCTCAATCAACAATTGGAAATCAACAATTGGAAAGAATTGGAAAGAATCACATGAGGTTGTATGGATGAGAATGTAGATCATACGATTGAGTGCAAATAAATAATGAAATATTTATTGAAGGGTGTAGAGTTAGAGGGCTTTAAAGTGACAGGTTAAAGCCCCCCAACTTTGTTTATTTTCTTAGGTTCTGATACGAGATGTTAGCCCCTAGGTGGAGGGAATCGAGGGAACTCTAGAGTGAGAGCTAGTATCTTCCCTCCCTAGCCGGTCTTCAGAACTATTCAAACTTTAAATTAGCCAATGTTCTTTATAACAACTCTAGTCTCACTCTTCAGAATATTATTGCTCCTATTATATTATTGCTCCTATTTGGCACAACACAATTTACACACTTCCACAACAGAATTCCTATATATATTACTGATTCACGATAAGAAGAAAGATATTTTTCTTATTAAGTGCTTTTCATCTACAAAACTCTAGTTATCGTTTTAAATTGTTACTGTTTTGTCAAAATATCAAAAATACCAAAAATATTTGAATTTTTATTACTGCAAAATATATTCAGTTTAAGTAATTCTCTTTTTATAAATAGAAAGTTTTCTAAGAGTACATGTTTTATAAATTCCATGTGGGCTCAATATTCAGGTTTTAATAAAAAAAGTCTTATATTACTTAATAACGATACGTATACTTGCATAGTATCCCAATATAAATAAATTAAAAATTAAATTCTTATTTTTCTTCAAGATTGAGTTTTTTGGTTTTGTTGCGAAGTAAGGAAATATAAGTGAAATATAATATGAATTATGGTTGTACTTTGCATATTACCAGTATCCAGGGATCAAGTTTTTGGCGCCGTTGCTGAGGAATCAAAAGCAAAATTTCTATTTTTAGAAAGTTTTATTTGAACTTTAAGTATTCTATCTTATTTTCTGTGTGTGTTTTAAATTTTATTTTTATTTTATTATATGTTAGTGTATGCGTAATTCAGGTTCTGAAGGATTGGTGCCCTACAATTCTGAATTAAAAAAAACTACTAGAAAAATCAGAAAAACCAAAAAAATTATAAATTTTGAAAAATCCAAAAAAATTACAGAAATGCCAGACCAAAATAATCAAAATGCTGAAATTCATCAATAGTTTAGACCTTTAAGAGATTATGTCAACCCTACTGTACATGAACTTCATTGTAGTATTCAAAAACCTACTGTAGTGGCTAATTCATTTGAGCTTAAACCTGTTATTATCTAAATGATATCAAATAATCAGTTTGGGGGGTCACCAACTGAAGATCCAAATTTCAAACTTTCCAATTTTCTAGAATTGTATGCTACATTTAAATACGATGGTGTATCAGACGACGCATTAAGACTTAGGTTATTTCTTTTCTCGCTGAGAGAAAAATCTAAGATGTGGTTGAATTTGTTAGCACCTGGATCTATTAGAACTTAGGGTAATTTAGCACAAAAATTCCTTGCTAAATATTTTCCACCATCAAAAACTGCGAAGCTGTAAAAAACTACGAGCTTAGAAATGATATTACACCTTTTAATCAATTTGAAGGGGAATCTATTTATGAAGCATGGGAAAAATTTAAAGAACTCTTAAGAAAGTGTCCACACCATGCTATATCAAATTAGTTAATAATTCAAACTTTTTATAGTGGATTAGTTGGATCTCTTAGATCAATTATCGATGCTGCTGCTGGTGGTTCATTGATGTCAAAACCATTTCCTGATGCCTACACTTTAATTGAAGAAATGGCTACTAATAATTTTTGATGGCCTTCTGAGAGGGGAATCCTAAGAAAGTAGCCAACATTCATGAATCAGAAGCATTTTCCATGTTAGCAAATCAAGTTGCTGCAATTTCAAGGAAGTTAGACCAATTTGGAATGAATTTTTCTCAACCAATTTCCATGACTGAAGAGAATTCATTAGGCCAAATTGTAGATTCTCAAGCATCATTAGAAAATTTGAATGTCACAAATAATAAGCAAAATAACCCATATTCCAATTATTCTAACCCACGTTAAAAGAACCATCCCAACTTTAACTGGAATAACAATTTGAGTGGTAATAATCAGCAATGGGGGAACAACCAAGGTAACCCAACAACCAAGGGAATAATAATTATAGATCTACTTAGCCTCCAGGTTTCATTAGTAATACACAGTTTAAGGAGAAGAAGTTATCTATAGAAGAAGTGGTGTTACAAATGGGAGATCAATTACAAAGTCAAGGAGCTACAATTAGAATTATCAAGAATCAACTTGGGAAAATAGCAAATTCATTAAGTAATAGATCCCAAGGAACACTTCTTAGTAATACTGAATCAAATCCAAAAGACCAATATAAACAAAAAGTAAAAGCTGTTTAACTTAGAAGCAGAATAGAGTTGGAAGGTCGGGTTCAAAAAGAAATTGAAGTAGAGAGAGAAGAAATTGAAGAATCAAAAGAGGACGCTCCAAAAGATTTGAAAAAACCACCACCTCCATTTCCTCAGAGACTTCGTCAGCAGAAGTTGGATAAGCAATTTTCAAAATTTATGGAAATATTTAAGAAACTTACAATTAATATTCCATTTTTTTAAGTCTTAGAACAAATGCCGAGCTATGTAAAGTTTATGAAGGATATTCTCAACAAAAAAAGGAAGTTTGAAGATAATGATACTGCTACACTTAGTGAGGAGTGCAGTGCGATAATTTAAAAGAAGCATTCTGAAAAGCTTAAAGATCCTGGTAGCTTTACAATTTTATGTGCAATAGGAGACATATTTTATGGGAAAGTTGTATGTGATTTAGGTGCAAGCATTAACCTTATGCCATTATCAATATTTTAAAGATTGGGATTAGGATAAATAACCCCTACCACTATAACTCTGCAGTTAGCAGATTGTTCGATAACATACCCTAAAGGAGATATAGAAGATGTCCTAGTGAAAGTAGATTAATTTATCTTTCCCGTTGATTTCATTGTGCTAGATATGGAGGAAGATAAAGAGATACCTGTCATTTTGGGGAGACCTTTCCTAGCCACAGGAAGAGCAATGATAGATGTGTAAAAAGGTTAATTAACAATGCACGTCATGATCAAACTATTACTTTTAACATTTCAAGATCAATAAAATACCCTGCAAAAGGTAAAGATGATGAATGTTTTAGAATGGATGCTATAAGATATCTAAGTGAATGTCATTTCAAGACTACTTATGA
>NW_018233891.1:91328-95980 GCF_001263595.1 Phalaenopsis equestris
AAGGAAGATTCAAACTATGTAAGATTCAAACTATGTTTGAGAAAGTTTTGAAATTCTGGACATGATAGACAAAGATAAATCATTTTTGTCCATCTATTGATAAACCTCTAGAACTTGAGTTGAAGTTACTCCCTGATCATTTAAAATATGCCTTTTTAAGAGATACCTCCACTTCACCTATTATAATTTCCTCAAAGTTAATGATGGAAGAGGAAGAAAGGTTGATGAAAATTCTAAAAAGTTTTAAGAAAGCCTTTAGTTGGACAATTGTTGATATTAAAGGAATCAGTCCTTCAATTTGTATGCACAAAAATCATATGGAAGAGAAATGCAAACCTAGGGCTGATCCGCAAAGGAGACTGGATTCTGTTATGAAAGAAGTTGTTAAGAAAAAAATTTTAAAGTTGTTAGATGCTAGAATTATCTACCCTATTTTAGATAGTGCAAGGCTTAGTCTAATTCAATGCGTTCATAAGAAAGGAGTAACTTTAACTTAAAATGAACATAATGAGTTAATACCTACTAGACAAGTTACACTGTGGCGAATATGCATTGATTATAGAAAATTTAAATTTTACTACTAGGAAAGATCATTTTCTATTACCCTTTCGAGATCAAATGCTGGATAGACTAGCTGGGCATATATACTTTTATTTTCTGGATGGATATACTGGTTATGACCAAATTCAAATATCTCCTAAGGATTAAAAGAAAATAACATTTACCAGTCCTTATGGTACTTTTGCTTTTAGAAGAATGCCCTTTGGTTTATGTAATGCCCCTGCTACATTTCAAAGAGGTATGATGGCAATTTTTTGTGATTTAATTGAAAAAGGGATTGAAGTCTTTTTGGATGACTATTCAGTGTTTGGAACTTCATTTGACTCATGTCTAGAACATTTATCTAAATTTCTTAAGCGCTGTGAAGAAACAAATTTAGTCCTTAATTGGGAAAAATGCTAATTTATGGTAGCATGAGGAATTATATTAGGTCATCAAATATCAGAAAATTGTATGGAAGTAGATCCTGCTAAAATTTAAGTGAGCGTTAGTCTACCTTATCCAACAAATGTATGAGAAATTAGGAGTTTTTTAGTACATACTGGATTCTACAGATGATATATTAAAGACTTTTCAAAGATTGCTAATCTTTTATTCCATTTATTGGAGAAAGATGCAATTTTTAATTTTGATGAGGAATGGCTAAAAGCTTTTAAATTATTAAAAGAAAAATTAATCACTGCACTAATTATAGTTTCACAAAACTGGGAAAAACCTTTTGAATTGATGTGTGATGTTGTTGCTTTTGAATCTTTTATAGTTTCATGAAACTGTGGTTTGGCAGAAGTTGAAATATTTGATGTTTGGGAATTACATTTCATGGGACCATTTATACCACTTTCGAAAATTTATATATTCTGTTAGTAGTGGACTATGTATCTAAATGGATAGAAGTTGTTGCTTTAACTTGATGTGATTGATGTGAATGTGATGCTCAAAGTGTAGCAAAATTTTTGAAAACAAACATATTTTGTAGATTTGGGGTGCTAAGCGTTATCATAACTGATGGGGGAAGTCATTTCAAAAATGCCATAATGGAGAAATTATTAAAGAAATATCATATAAACTATAGAATTGCTACTGCTTATCATCCTTAGACAAGTGGTTTGACTGAATTATCTAATTGAGAAATTGAAAGAGTTATGGAAAAATCTATGAATCCAACAAAAATGGATAGGTCAGTCAAACTTGACTATGCTTTGTGGGCTTATAGGACTGCATATAGAACTCTTATAGGAATGTCCCTATATAGGTTAATATTTGGGAAAGCTTGTCACTTACAAAGTTTGTCACTTACCAGTTGAACTTGAGCATAAAGCATATTGGACAATTAAGGAGTTCAATTATAATTTGAAAGATGCTGGTGAAAAAAGATTATCACATTTAAATGAGCTTGAAGAGATAAGGAATGAATCTTATGAAAGTGCCAAATTTATAAAGAAAAGATAAAAATGTGGCATGATCGAAAGATTCTTACTAAAAATTTTCAACCAGGGCAACAAGTTTTACTATATAATTCAAGGTTAAGATTATTTCCAGGCAAACTTAAGTCCAGGTGGATGGGCCCATTAATTGTAATGAAACTTTATCCTTATGGAGCTGTGGATATTAAAGATCCTAAATCTGAGAAAATCTTTAAAGTGAATGGACATAGACTAAAACCTTATTATATAGGGGACCAACAGAAGTTTAATGAAGGAATGATGTTGAGTCAACCAGAGTAAGCACTGGTTACGTCGGGCTGACGATGTAAAACCAAGCGCTTTGTGGGAGGCAACCCATAAGTATCAGTGTGCTTTTATTTATATTGTTGTTTTATGTGTGATTAAGAAATTTGGGTAAGTATTTTTGTAGACTATTATTTTTTAGTATTGACTTTAAGACTTAAATTAGTGATTTGGACATGTTAAAATGAGGATTTGAACGTTAAGTTGACTTGTGCAAAAATGTGCATTGGCGCTTAAGCGCCAAATTCAGCGCTTAAGTGTGACAATTTAAAAACATATGCGAAATTAATATTCTAGAAGAAAAGATTGCCTAGAAGTTTGCAAAAACGTGTCTTGGCAGTTTCTAAATGTGTCTAGGAGTTATTGAAAGAATTTAGGCCTATAAATAGAAGGGTTTAGTGAAGGAATTTTACCTCAGATCATTTCTAGCCCTAAATTCTAAGAGAAAGTGAGATTTAGAGAAAATGTCTTCATGGGAGAAGGATTTGAAGAAGAAGGAAGAGATCATGAGGAACAAATTCATTATTCAAAGTGCACAAGAGATGTATAACGGTTTCTTAGCAGTTAGTATTGAATGGATATCAGAGAAAATCAATCAAAATGAAAATACCATGTCTGTACTGGAGACTAAGGTATTGGAAATTCATGCACATCTAGAGCATATTGAATGGCAATTGAAATGGCAATTAATGGCAATTGAAAATGCAATTTAGCCACACTAATTATACAGAGGAATCGAATAAGGAGATGTTTCTTAAGCAAAAATGGATTAAAGAAGATTGCATCAGAGCATGTCACCGCCGTCCGTTTTATCAACTTTATATTCCAGTTGCCCTAGGAGAGACTAATGAAAGACCTGAATTTTTTCCTTCTAATGAAGAATTGAATTAAGTGAATTAAGTTCTATGTTTAAGTTCTATGTTTGTTTTTGTGTGATTAAATTCATTGTCTTTAAGTTTTTTTAGTGTTTGAGACATGTGTTAGTGTCTATGTTACTTATGTGTTTAATTGTGAATGTGTGTTAAGTGTTTTGTACTTAAGAAAATTTTCTCATCCGAGACTATTTGGAGTGAGAATTAAGTGTCAATAGTATTTGTACTTGTCTTTGAATTAATATAAGTTTGTTTTTTTGAAAATTTTGTATTGTTTTAGCCTCAAATTGAACTTTAGCCTCAAATTGAAACAATTATTAAGGAGAATTTTGAGAGAGAGGGGAGTTATAGGAAGTTGAAAATAGTCAATTAAGTGCTATGAGACCATTTAGGGGTGATTTACTTAAGAAAATAATGCATTTTACTTAAATTTGAAGATTTCTAATATAATACGCTGGCGCCTAAGCACCACATCTCGCACTTAAGTGCGAGCTAACTCGAGAGGCGGGGGGCCAACTCGAGAGGCGGGCGCCTAAGCACCACTTACCCGCGCTTAAGCACCGGTTCACGAAAACCGGTTCGGGAACAATTAAAAGTGAAATTTTTGTCTTAAAACACCATTTTTAACGCCTCTCGCCATCTTCTACCTCCCAAAATCACGATTTTTAAGGGCTAGAGCACATCTAAAGTGAACATAACTTTGTGGAATCAAGTGAAATTTTCTAGATCCGAGTTCCTTGAGATATGAGCTTTACTTCTATGCAAAAAATTTTGGATTTTCACCATGTATTTTGAGCACATTTGGAAAAATTTGAAAATTCACTATTCATGATGAAAAATGAGGAAAAATCTATGGAAATTGCTTAGGAAGTTTATTTTGTGCTTTTAGAAGTTTAGTTTAGTAATTTATACTTGATTTTTGAAGTTAATTTATACTTGAGTTTAGTTTAGTAATTTATACTTGATTTTTGAAGTTATTCTTTGAATTTATAAAATTTGTAGAATGGCACCAATAATGAAGAGGAGTAAAGAAAAAGCTCATTTGATTTGAGCAAATTTGTTAGTTTGAAAGCTCAAGATCGGTATGGTGATGCATTGCAATCACGCAAATTGATTCAAGAGTGATGTTTTAGAAATATGGGTAGAGACATGGAAGATTTAATTATTTGCCGATAGTGGGAACAATTCTGTTGTTTCTATACTGTGGGTGTTATATTTTTTTGTGAGGGAGTTCTATGCAAATCTCCCTGAAGCTAAAGAAAATCGAGTTATGGTTTGAGGAAAGTTGGTACCTTTTTTGCTAGAGGTAATCAACTTGTTTTACCATTTACCACCATATACGTTATGTTTTTTATGAAAATTATAGTCCTACTGAAGTAGAGTTATATGAGATTATTTCTTACTTGACTGTTGGGAGAGGACTTTGGAAGATAACTAATGAAAGGAGAGTAAATTTCACAACTTTAACAACTTTAAAGTTATGTGCGGCCTG
>NW_018233891.1:96068-97256 GCF_001263595.1 Phalaenopsis equestris
TATTCAAGAGGGAAAGCTCATCAACATTGGAGCTTTGATCTATTAGACTATCATCAGTTCTGCTACAACTGTTACAACTGCAGGTCTGGGATCTGCTACAGCTGTTACAACTGCAGGTCTGGGATTCACTTCTCTGATCTTTTCTTTGTGTGAGTAGGTTGGGGTTAAATATGACAGTTAGGAGGAAGTTCTATTACCTCTAAAGCCCATCAAAAAGGTGAATGTGAAGACTTGTTATGAGCATTCAATTTTTGGCTGGAGAGGAGGATTTTCCAGGAGCTATGGAATGGAAACGTCTGCTGCATCTACCTCTGCTGCTTCTTCATCTAGACCATCTACTTCATGTGCTTCTACATCTAAAGGTGATTCTACTGAGACTCAGGATCATATATTGCAAAAGATGATGGATAATATCAATTTTACCACTAATAAGGTACAAAATTTAGAGTGTTTTGCATATCATACTAATAGCTATAATAGAAGGAAGAGTGATTCTATAATAGAAGGAATAGCTATAATAGAAGGAAGAGTGATTATGAAGAGAAATTCCGCTCATCTTTGGAGAGCGTGATTAGAGGCTACCCAAGAGTGCAATTTCCTCCATATCCTTGATATCCTAATTATGAGCTTGCAGAAAAGTGGTATGTGGTGATTCTGAGGATGAGGAGTAGGATTGAGACATTTTTATGTTTGTTTTTGTTATGGACTATGTGATGTGTTATTAGGTACAATTGTATTTGTGTGATGTTTTGGACTATGTTGTGTTTTGGACTTTTATGTTTTATTGTTATAATGACGTTGTGGCCGTAAGTATTTTATTTTAAAATTTTAGGGTAGTAACTATTGTTTTGTGTTTAGTATTGTGGATTAGTTAGTTTAAAACTTAACTTATTTCATATATGTTAAAAAGTAGAAAATCTTGCTAGCTTAGATCTTAAACTTGAAATTCAGAAACTGCTACCCTTTATTTTTCTTTTATCATGTTTGCAAGTTTGTCTTTATGTTAAGATTCCGATGTCAGTAGTGTGTGTGTTTGCTTTTATGTTTGTACCCACTGTTTAGAAGTTTATTGAATCTCCACATATTAACGTAAAATGAAAATATAGAAAATTTGATCAAAAATTAATTTTACTCCTGTTTTTAGTTTTATACTTGTATCATTAGGGTTTAAAATTCATGTTAGCATGT
>NW_018233891.1:97305-114115 GCF_001263595.1 Phalaenopsis equestris
TCCTGCTTATATATATCTAATGCTAAACTGTTTAATATGTTAAAAATTTAAGTTTGGGGGGATGAAAAATATTTTAAAAATTGGAATTTTATTTGTTCTCAAATGTGCTACAAGTGAATTTGATTTGAAAAGAAAAAAAATTGATTATGTATATGAAGTTATATTAGGGAAGTAAAATTTGATTTTAGAAACGAGCAAGAAAATTTATTTAAAATTTTTAGTAATTAACAAAAACTTTAAGTTAAAAAGTGTTAGATGACAAAATTATTAATATAAGTAACTATTTTAAGTAAGAAAAGTTGTATTTTTGAAAAATTTAGATAATTTAACTTTTATTTTTAATACTTAAATTTCTTTTATTAAAATAATTTTCAAAATTATTATTATATTTATAAGTAAAAGACTTATATCAAGACTTTGCTTTAGGAAAGGAGAGGTAGAATTCAATATCATTAAAGGCATATCCAGATATAGTAATCCTTGCCTGAAAAAGAAAGAAAAGAAAAAGAAAAAGAAAAAAAAGAAAGAAAATAAAATAAAAAAGAAAAAAGAGAAAGAAAAGAAATAAAGAAAAATAAAAAGGAAAAGAAGAAAAAAATTAGGAAGGAGAAGCTTGAGGATTAGTGCCTAATCAAAAATTAGTTCTACATTTGATCTTTTTAAAGTATAAGGCTTGAGAAACTTTTAAGCTTATAGATATAATATAGTAAGTAAAATTATTTTAATGAAAATTTTTAAGTGGAGATAATAAAAGAACAAAATTCTAAATTTCAAAAATCTACCATATATTTTTGAATTAGATAGAAACTCATATTTTCATCTGTCTTAACATTAAGAATTTCTAAACTTTAAGTTGATCTCATTTACTGAATAATTTTTCTAAATTAGACTGCTATATTTATAGATCTAAATTTTAGTAACCCCTAAAGAAACTCATATTTACACATATGTAGTTTTTAAAGATTGAAGTGTCACTTGAGGATAAGTAACATTTTAAGTTTGGGGATTTTGATGCGCCTAAAATATATAGTTTTTTTCGACACATTTTTATACCTTTTTTTGAGATATTGCGCTTTAATGGATGATATTTTTGTGTTTTTCTTAAAGATACAAATAAAAAGGTAAAAAATGCTTAAAAGAGTGAAAAAGGATCAAATTTGGAGTAAAAAGGTAAAAAATGTGAAAATGAGTTTTGGCGCCTATGCACCAGATCCGGCGCTTAAGCGCAAGTTAAACAGAGAAGGCAGCGCCTAAGCGCCTGAGGTCTCGCGCTTAAGCACCAGTGGCAGTTACTGGATGAGTAAAGTTGGTTTTTGAAAATTTGAAGAGGTTTTTGAGGCACCTATTGCCTTAATAGGTGGTTATAACCACCATGGACGAAAATTATCATGAAAGGATGCATCTCTTTGGGAAATACATCGAATTGGGACATGGAAAGTTTTGAAAGTTCATCAAATTGGGAGTTACTTGGAGAGATTTTTAGGCACCACTTTTACTTTTATTTTATCCTTTTTGTTAGTTTATTTTGAGTGATTGTAAAGAGAAGAGATCAAAAGAACTTCAAGATTTTGGTGGAGAACATGAGATAAGTTTTTAACTTTTTACTTTGAGACTGCTTTTGGTTTTAATTGAGACTTGTTGTTGGTTTGAAAATAAATTTTACTTTTAAACTAAAGTGTGGTTTTATTTTCTCCATGGATTCTGAGTAGTTTTCTTTATCTTTCTTTCTAAAATGATAAGAAATTATGTTTTGGATGGAAACTATGGAGAGTATTGATCTTTAATGTTGGAAGAAGTTGTGATGATTTAAATCCATGCACTTCATTTACTTCTTGATTTAGCCAATTTAGATGTTAAAATAGATGTTCCAATTTAGATGTTAAAATTTGTTGTGAGAACATGTAAGAACCGGGCTAATTTTGTCTCAGTCAACAACTGGAAAGAATCACATAAGATTGTACGGATGAGAATTAGTTCATATGATTGAGTGCAAATAAATAGAGAAATATTCATTGAAGGTTGTAAAGTTAGAGGACTTTAAAGTGACAGGTTAAAGCCCCCAACTTGGTTTATTGCTTTAGGTTCTGATACAAGATGTTAGACCCCAGGTGGAGGGAATCGAGGGAAATCTACAGTGAGAGCTAGTATCTTCCTTGCCTAGCCGGTCTTCAAACTATTCAAAATTTAAATTAGCCAATGTTCTTTATTGCAACTCTAGTAAGGGTAAAGAATATTATTTCTCCTATTTGGCACAACACAATTTGCATACTTCCACAACAGAATTCCTATACTTATTACTGATTCATGATAAGAAGAAAGATATTTTTCTTATTAAGTGCTTTTCATCTACAAAACTCTAGTTATCTTTTTAAGTTGTTACTGTTTTGTCAAAATATCAAAAAAATATCAAAAAAATTTGAATTTGTATTACTGCAAAATATATTCAGTTTAAGTAATTGTCTTTCTAAAAATAGAAAGTTTTCTAAAAGTGCTATTATATAAATTCCCTGTGGGCTCGATATTCAAGTTTTAATCAAAAAGTTCTATATTACTTGATAACGATACCTATATTTGCATAGTATCCCAATATATATAGATTAAAAGTTATATTCTTATTTTTCTTCAGGATCAAGTTTTTGGTTTTATTGCAAAGTAAGAAAATATAAGTGAAATATAATCTAAATTATTGTTGTACTTTTCATATTAGCAGTATCTAGGGATCAATGAGGTGGATCTTTTGCCTCCCACAAAAAAAATGGATGATAAAAAGGATGGTCAGATGGAGCATGCTACCAGCGAACTGCATTCCAAATAGTTGTATCATCAACATTTATTAGGAGAGAGATTTTATTCCCCACATATAAATCACCATGATTTTGTCAGACCTTTCTGCACTCTCTCGTTCATGAGTAAAAGTGACATTTTGTTCGAGAAAGAAATTGACGTTGTTGGAGCTGATATATTCTGAGGATCTGTTGCAATTTTGTTGTCGGTGGGTTTAATACTAATTTTGAAAGAAAATGGAGAAGACCTCTCTAAGCACTGCATCCTTGGAGTGCTACAACACAGAGTTTCCATTACAATGAGAAGGAGGATGACAAAAGGATACCATATGGATTCTGACACGATCCAGAATTGGAGGAGCTACAACTATACGAGCTATGAGATGGTTGTACCTCTTGGTTGTACCTCTAAGTACACCTCTAAGTACACACAAAGAGAAATTCTTGTCCTGGAGCATGGCTTGGTAGGTCAACTTGATCAGGAGTTCGTCCCACAGAAGAAAGACAAACAGTTTTTTGTCACCTTTTGTACTGCGCCGAGCAGCATATATAATATGTACTTAGCATATGATCTTTCAGATGTACTCATCATGATTGTCTCTTTTGATGCTTTCAACATGTATTCAGTCTATAACACCTTTTTGAAGCAGATTAATGAAATTTCTTTCTGATTTCAACATATTTAGCAAATTGCCCTTTTGTGCGATGGATAAAAAGTCGCACAATCACATGTTGGTTTTCAATTATAATGAACAAAGAAAAAAACAACAAAAAATTTTTTATGATAACAAAACTTAAATAAAATATCCTTTTGAAAAATCAACCAATGAAAATTAAATTTTGAAAAATATATTTTGATAATTAAATGTGATAAAGACAACAAGAAAACAAAATAAATTTGTTGAGTTTGTTTCTCTCAAATTCTAGGTTTCTTACACTTTGCTTGTGCAACACGACTGTCTTGGTCTGCACCAATTTTCTCACATCCCCATGAAGTTTCATACTCTGCACAAAGTCTCACAAGTTTTCCTTGCCAATGTCAATCTTCACATGTCACATATCTATGAGCATAACACCACGAATTCTTTACACTATTTTCTTCTGATTCCCTCCTTTCGAGGTCAGTACCTAAATTCTAATTCTCTTTTTGGAATTGATACCTAAATTTCAATTTTAATCTTGGGGTCAGTACATAAATTTTGATTCCCTTCATTCAAGGTTAGTACCTAAAGTTCGATTCTCTTTCTGTGATTGATACCTAAATTTCAATTCCCATCTCAGGGTCAGTATCTAAATTCTGATTCCCTTCTTTTTAAATAGGTTTAAGACCACCTTAAATAAATAATGCATCCTATTCTCAATATCTTTGAGATTGGTTTAAGACCACCTTAAATGGGGTAAGGCATCTAATTCTCTTTCTGGGATTGATATCTAAATTTCAATTCTCATTTTGATGTTAGTACCTAAATTTTGATTCCCTTCTTTTGAGGTAGGTTTAAGACCACCTTAAATGGAGTAAGGCATCTTATTCTCAATATCTTCAAGATATGTTTAAGACATGTTTAAGACCACCTTAAATGCACCTTAAATGGAGAAAGGCATCCTATTCTCACAATTTTTTAGATCGGTTTAAGACCACCTTAAATGAAGTAAGGCATCTGATTCTCTTTCTGGGATTGATACCTAAATTTTATTTCCCATCTCAAGGTCAGTACCTAAATTCTAATTCCTTTATTTCGAGATAGTATTAAGACAACCTTAAATGGAGTAAGGCATCCTATTCTCAATATCTTTGAGATTGATTTAAGACCACCTTAAATTAAGTAAGGCATTCGATTCTCTTTCTGGGGTTGACACCTAAATTTCAATTCCCATCTTGGGGTCAGTACCTAAATTTTGATCCCTTCTTTGAGATAGGTTTAAGACTACCTTAAATGAAGTAAGGCATCATATTCTCAACATCCTCCAGATTTGATTAAGACCACCTTAAATGGAATAAGGCATTCGATTCTCTATCTACGATGCATACAAAAATTCATTTCTCATTTCAGGGTCAGTAACTAAATTTTGATTCCCTTCTTTCGAAATCGGTTTAATACCACCTTAAATAGAGTAAGGCATCTGATCCTCTTTCTGGATTGAAACCTAAATTTTAATGCCCATCTTAGGGTCAGTACCTCAATTTTGATTCCCTTCTTTTGAGGTGAGTACCTAAATTTCGATTCTCTTTATGGAATTGATAACTAAATTTCAATTCACATCTCGTGGTTAGTACCTAAATTCTGATTCCCTCCTTTTGTGGTTGGTACCCGATCCTACGATAATATAGTTGTGTAAAAGTTATATAGTTGACTCCGCTATGAAACGGTGCCAAAAGCTTGATGCAATGTTTTATGATTAAAAAATTTAGGCAATTTATGTTGGGATTCTTTGCAAGTATACGTATCGTTATCAAGTAATGAAGGAATTTCTATTTAAGCCCCAAATATCGATCCCATAGGGAAGGTTTAAATTTGAAATGATAAATTTACTAGGAAATTCACAGAAAGTCAATACAAAATTACTGTCACTAATTTCAAATGTTGAGATATTATCGAAACTAAATAACAAAACTGAAATACAAAGTTTAAACATAAACTACTAATTTATTAAACTATTAGACTATGTTTATGTGATGAAGATTTCTTTTGTAAAAAAGCATCTTTCCCACTACAATGAGGTTTTGGTAAAATGAGATGAGATAAATGGTTCAATTATGTACTGTGCCAAATAAGAACAGTTTTAATTCTCTACCCTCATACAGTGTTATAGAAAATCATTGCCTAATCCCTAGTTTAGTCCCAAATCTGGGGCTATTCTAGGAGGATACTGGCTCCCACTCCAAAGCTCCAACTTCCCTTCACCTGAAGGCTAACTCTTGCTTTAGTTTTTAAACACTAAGACCAAATTGGAGATTTTAGTCTGTCACCCTAAAGGTTCTCCAATTCTACACACAAAAAAGTATATTTCTCTATCTATTTGCACTTAATTCCATGAAAGAATTTCTCCTTCATGGAATCAAATGTGATCCTCACACTGTTAAAGAACTCATACTTCATTTCCCAGATCATATGTTTCACAACATATTTTAATTATTCAATTGGCCAGATCAAAAAGTAAATTGATTTCAGTGATGAAAAATCATCGCAATTTATCTTATATTTTAATATTGGCACATCCATATTATCTCTTCATTTCACCATATCTCAGAGTAGGGAGAAAGATGAAGTAAACTACTCAGACTTCATGAGAAAGATACAACAAAACACAAATTTCATATATAAAAGAAAGTTCATACAACACTAATAAACAAACAACACTTATCTGAAACCCTTTCTTAAAGTAAATCCATTGTAGCCTCTTCTAGAAAATGAAGGAAGAAGAAATCTCTCACTTTTCTTCATCTCCAAAACTCTTTCAGAAGAGTTCACACTTAATTTCACCACAAAACTCTAAATTATAAGAATAATGGACTCTAAATGGTTTTGGAATGAAAAATGGAAGAATGTGTGATGTGTAGAAGGTTGAATGGAGGGGATGAAATGGCAGGAAGAGTATCTTTTCTGATCAATTTTTGCCCCAAAAAAGCCTAGAGTCAGTTCTCCAATAGATGCCTCCAAAAACTCTTCAAAATGTGTCCAGATTCGTCAAATCTTCAAAAAATTGGGGCTGAACCGACATTAGCACCATCGGCGCCCATTCTGGCGCTGTCGGTGTCAGTGTCCTATAATTAAATTCGTCCCCTCTATCAAATGGCACCATCGGTGCTGCTTATGGCACCGTCGGCGTTGAACAAATTTCAACTTCTTCATTTTTGTTCCAAATTTCACCCTTTTTGCTTCCTTTTTACTTACTTTTTGCTTTAATTCCTAAAATACAACAACTTGCAAGAAAATAAAATAATACATTCTATTAAAGTACAATATCACCAAAAATGAGTATAAAATATTGGTCTAAAAATGCATATATTTTTGGTGTATCAGTACCCAAATTCTGATCCTCCTTTCAGGGTAGTCTTAGACGTCCTATTCTCATCTACACTTTCGAGGTAGGCTTAGACATCTTATTCTCTTTTCTATTTTTCGGGGTAGGCTTAGACGTCCTATTCCCATCTACCCTTTTGAGGTAGGCTTAGACGTTCTATTACCTTTTCCATTTTCGGGGTAGGCTTAGACATCTTATTCCCATATACACTTTCAGTGTAGGCTTAGACGTCCCATTCCCATCCTTACCATCAGGGTGGGCTTAGACGTTTTATTCCCATCCTTACATTCGGTATACGCTTTGACGCCCTATTCCTTTTTTCTGCGCTTGTGTTTTCCACTCAATCCAGCTTCCTCACGCAAAATTTCACCCCTTTAAAATTTTAATATGAAATCCAAACTTTCTTTGATATATTCAATTAGAATTGAGACTTCTTTGGCACTGTAAGTTTGCCTGACAATTGTCCTCGAAGTCTTCTTTCTTTTCCCCAGCGAGAGTATCTGTTACTCCCCAACGGAAATAACTATCAATTAATTCTACACTTTGTTCTAGGTCTACTGACTTAAAAGTCTGTTTTGATTTTTTTTTATCTGGTCGGCCAATGCTAATACGTGCGGTGTGCTTATCTAGCACACCACACTTATTGGGGGTCCATTTGTTGACCTCACTTTTGGTTGAGATCTAGTATTCTCCTCAGTAGCCTAGATTCTAGCCATAGGACTTTCCTGTTGACTATTTCTAGAGGACTAGAAAGGGACCCTCACAATTAGAAATTCTAAACTCTTCTCTCAACTTGATGTTCCACATATTAGTCTTGACCTCTAGCACTTTGTATGTGGGGTCAATATGAGGGAGGTATAGGGGAGTTCCCACAGGACTGCTTGTCCTTAAGGTTGACTCTGGGTGTTGGTCTTCCTCAAGTGCATACCCTGTCACTCACTTGCACATTACACTTCCGCTTATTACCTTAAGCCTAAGTCTACCTAACTTTGACCCCTTAACCCTTTGGGGGACTCATGTATATGGTCTTCTATACCCACTAGCCCTAGGCTAGGGTCTAGATAATACCAATACATGAAGGACCAAAAGTAGAGGATTTCATTGGTACATAGCTCAAATAAGTTGGTTGGCACCTCAATTTCATCAAAATACCAAACTTAGCCTTTTGCCTCCAAAACCTACCCAATTTACCAAAACACCCCCAAACCCCAAATTTGACAAAAATTACTAATTTCAACTAAAATACCCAAATTTGTTCAAAAATCATCTCAAAACATTTAAAATCATCCAAATTGCCCACAACTTCCCAAATTTGTGAAAATTACCAAAATACCTCCAAATTTGCTAAAATTACAAAAATACCCATGGTGGCCCAAACTTTCTCAAAACCCTTCAAATCATTTCAAATGTCCCTAAAGTCAAATTGGACCATTCAATTGAACCCAATTTGATGAATTTGACCAACTTTGACCAAAAGCACCAAATCGCCCTTAAAGATCCAATTTCCCCAAATTCACCCTAAATGTTTACCAATTTGATCCCAACTTCTCTAATTTCAATTCTAATTTCAAATTCATCATGATCAAACTCAATTCAAACCAAATCTAAGACCAACTGAGTCACATTTGAGTCCAATTTTAACCCAAATAAAAAACCCCCAATTTGACCTAAAATCAAAATCCCACTTAATTGAACCCCCAAATCCTTCCAATTACCCCAATTATGCATCATAAACACTTTGAAACATCTCCAAACACTATATTTAACCTTAAATAAACCTTTTTGAGGCTTCAATTTCAACCCAAATCTAAAATTCCAAAAGTCGCCCCAATTTAGCCATGCGACCAAATTCCACCATATTGAATGGCCAAGCCCCAAAATTGGTACCCAATTAATGTTTAAAACTCTTCATGACATTCCTATAGACCATTTTGAACTCTCAATTTGGAGTTAACCCAACTCTAGCCCAACAACTCTAGCCCAACCTAAAGCCCAACCTAAACCCAAGTCTAACCTAACATCCCCAAATTGATCAAATGTCTAAATCCTTTAAATTTAACCTCCAAGTCAATTCAAAATCAGATCCAAATCTTTTCTAAACTATTCATGACAATAGTCCACACAAAAGTGATCAATTAATTGGGCTCAATGTCATGGCTAGCCTAACTCAAACTCAACTTCAAGACAATTCCACCGAAATTGAGCCCATGCACCAAAATTGACTAAGCCATGACTAAGTGACCAAATTAATGACACCACAACCACCATATGGAGCCTAGCGACCAGGCTATACTCACCTAGCACACCCTAGATGAGCTATGGACCAATGGTTCCTTAATTTAAGGGATTTTACTTTTTTTTGCCTAAACTTGAAATATCTTCTCTATCATTGCTTACACTTGGGAGTTTATGATAATTAAACACCCCCTGACCTCCCTGAGCTCATAGGTGACCAGACCCTACCCAGCCACCACCTCAACCACTGGAAATAGCTAGCGCAAGGGAGCCTCAAATGGCCAAAACCCAAAATTAAACCTCCCTTGGCTCACTCCCATTGGCCACTAGAGCCTTTCTTCCTTCCACCTTGGCTTGCTTTAGCTCCCAATTCCCGTCCCTGAGCTCCACCAGGCAGCCATGGCTATAAATGGAGCTCTCCATGGCCAAAGGAAACAATGCTTGAAAGCTTGGGGAAACTATGCCAAAATCTCCCCAGAGCTTCTTCAAACCTACCTAACTGTAATCCCCTTGCTCTCAGCCACCCATACCCACTCTATAGAGCCAATTCATTCTCTAAAATTTGCACCAATACCAGGACCAATTTTTCCACATCTCCATAGTGAACTAAACTCCAATTAACTGTGCACACACCATCCTTCGAGTGAGAGAAGCTAATTCCCTACAAAAGCCTCATCACAGAGATCCTCTAACCTAGCTCTAGACCAACACTTAAAATTGAGCTTGATCAAAATCATACCAAGACATTTCACTAGGGCCTAGAACTTCATCTGAAGATTTGTTGGATCTAATTGAAGCTGCTACAACCATCTGATTGAGGCCTCCCATCTCAGAAAAAGGTATTGAACCTCAACCCTAATCCGAGCATATTTTGATTCTCTATAGTTATTTACTGTGTAAGCTGTAAAGATATGTTTTTGAGGCCTCCCATCTCAAGCAAACCCCTTGTGATTTGGTTGAGTCTAGATGAAGATCTTAATGTTTAAGAGTGAACATTTCTCGAGTTAGCTCATTTGGGGACAATAAACGGATGTCATCCGATCGCACGATTATCCAATGGATGGTCATGATGGAGCCAAATGAAGAGATGATATGCAAATCACAGGCAGATGTGGCGTTAAGGTGTCTGACAGTGTCGAATGGCAGAGCGCCATGTGATTTTTTGGAGCCGCCATAGGTTGAGGTGGCGTCGCGCGATTAATTAGAAAATCTAGATTTATTTTATTTAATTAAATATCAAAACTTTAAAAATCCATATCTTTCTTTAAAAAATTAATTAAAAAAAATTAAAAACACCCTCTTGCTCAGTGAACACAGGAGAATAATGTGGACTAAAAATAAAATTATTTGTTAACTCTCTGTTTTTTATTGAATTAAAAACTCTCTTTAGTATTTTAATTCATTATGATGAAGCATTGGTCACCATGGCCTCATACTTCAAACGTTACTTGTGAGCAATGCTTAGCCATGGTGATGTTCTCTAGTTTTACTAAGGTTAGAGGGCATCTCTAAGCTTCTAACCTAAAGTTTCAAGCTAGGATGGCTATTTTGAGTTATTTTAATTATATAAATTAAAATACCACTTGGAAAATTATGAGATTAGTTTTAGTAGGTTTCCTATGGTCAGAGAAGCTTAGCAAATATGTCGTGATGATTTGAATTATCTTGTAAATTTCTATAGTTATTTAAATCTATATATCTTGCTTTAATTTATGTAAATTAAATACTAATAAAAAATTCACAAAATTAATTCCATACTGTGTATAAAAATCATGTTTACCCACTGTAAAAATTTAAAATTATTTAACTAAGACTAAGCATTAGAGTTGGCTTTCTAAGAAACCTTGTATTTTTCTAAATAAATAATTATTTTATATTAAATATATTTGGGAAATTATGAAAAGTGTTTTCTTAGTTCATTGTGATTAGGAGCACTTAGGAAAAATAAAATTTACTTTTGAGAAAATACTTGATTTTTTAGTTTTATTTTAAATTTAAAATAATTAAAAATAATTAAAAATCTCAAAAATACCAAAATATTTTAAAATGTGCTAATTATTTCTTGATCACTTAGAACTTATTATGATATTTTTCTAATTTTTTTAACTTAAAAATAAATTTTTAAAAGCTTAAAATGAATTTTTCTTATTTTCCCACTAAAATAATTATAATAAATAAAAAATAATTATAACTAAAATAATTATAATAAATAAATTAAAAATTATAAAAATGCAAAATTTGTTTCTCTGAGTTCTCTAGGCTCAGAGAAGTTTAACAAATAAATTAAAATAATTTTTTTATATAAAACATCTTTTCAATTCAAATTAAATCATAAAAATCAATAATAATTACAAAATTAAATTAAAGATTTAATTCATAAAAGATCATGAAATTTTGCCAAAGTGTTTCTCTGACCTAAGAAGACCTCTAACAATTTTCTCCTAAATAAATACTTTAGATTGGATATTCAAGTAAATCAACTTTGAAAATACTACTTTTTAAATTTGAATAATTATTAAATTAAATTAAACTTTGAAAATCTACATTTTCTCCTCCAATGTTTTAATCGACCCATAAATAGAACACACTAAAAATTCTCAAAGTCATTTGAATTTTGATTAATGAGTTATGGGGTGGAAAGCCTGATCCTGTTACTGCTTATATGCAATTGTATAACAATGTCTTTGATGATATTTTTCACTTATGTGAATATCGAACCTACAAGAAAAATAAACAATATGCACTATTTATCAACAAACCTTATATTTTAAAAAAGACAATTATTTAAACTATAGATATTTTCAAAGTAGGTAAAATTCAAATTTTTTTGGTATTTTGATATTTTTGACAAAACAATAAAACTTCTAAAGATAACTTGAGTTTATGTAAAAGAAAAGCACTTGATATGAAAATATCTATCTCCTTATCATGTGTCAGTATAAGTATAGGATTTCTGTTGTGGCAGTATGCAAATTGTGTTGTGCCGAATAGGAGCAATAATATTACTTACCCTTACTTGAGATGTTATAAAGAACAATGGTTAATGTAAAGTTTGAATAGTTCTAAAGATCAGCTAAGTAGGGAAGATATTAACTCTCACTCTAGAGTTTCCTCTATTCCCTCCGCTTGGGGGCTAACATCTCGTATCAGAACCTAAAACAATAAACCAAGCTTGGGGCTTTAACCTGTCACTTTAAAGTCCTCTAACTCTACACCCTTCAAAGATTATTTCCCTGTCTATTTGCACTAAATCATATAAATTAAATTATTATTCATATAACCTCAAGTGATTCCTTCTAATTGTTGACTGAGACAATATCAGCCCGGTTCTTACAAGTTATCACAACAAATTTTAACATCTATATAGGCCAAATCAAGAAGTAAATGAAGTGCGTGGAATTAAATCATCACAACTTCCTCCAACAATAAAGATCAACACTCTCCACAACTTCCATCCAACACTTTAATTACTTATTATTTTAAGGAGAAAGATAAAGAAAACTACTCGGAATCCATGGAGAAACAAAAGCACACTTTAGTTTAAAAGTAGAAATTCTTTTCAAACCAACAAGAAGTTTCGATCAAAATTAAAATAAAGACTTATCTCAAATCCTCAACCAAACTCTTGAAATTCTTTGGAATCTCCTCTCTTTTACAACACTCTTGATTCTCTAAATAAAACTAAAAACAAAAAGGATAAAGTAAATTTGTTGTGCTTGAAAACCGCTCCAAAACTATCTCTAACTTTTGTTAGAACTCCCCCTTTCCACGACTTTCAAGAACTTTTAAGCACACTTCAAAAAGTCTAAACTTCCTTCTTTTATAAATCCCCAAGAGGTGCCTTGATAACTCTTCAAAATGTGTCCCAACAAAATGTGTACTCTTCAAAATGTGTCCCAATTCGATGTATTCTCCAAAGGATGCCTCCTTTCATAAGTCTTCTAACCATATTTTTGCTTTCGATGGACATAAAAACCCTATTTAGCCAATAGGTGTCTCAAATGTCCCTTCAAAATTCAACAAAATGAAGTAAACCACCACATAACTGCCTCTGGCACTTAAGCGTTGGGCATCTGGCTCTTAGGCGTGGCCTTCTCTGTTTCACCGGTGTTTAAGCACGGAGGCTTGTTTAAGCACCGAATCTGACACTTAAGCGCCAAAACACTTTTGTACTATTTTCACATTTTTGCTCCAAATTTGATCATTTTTCACCTTCTTACTTGTACCTGAAGGAAAAACACACAAATACCTTCCATTAAAGTGCAATATCTCAAAAATAGGTATACAAATGTGTCTAAAAACACTATATATTTTAGGTGTATCAAAATCCCCCAAACTTAAAATGTTACTTGTCCTCAAGTGACACTTCTATCTTTATCAAATAAGAATGATATGTATATGAGTTTCCTTAAGAGTTACTAAAATTTAGATTTAGAAATATAGTAGTCCAATTTAGAAAAAAATTTTAGTAAATGAGACCAACTTAAAGCTTAGAAATGTTTAATGTTAAGAAATATGAAAATATGAGTTCCTATCTAATTCAGAAATATTATAGATTTTTCAAATTTAGAATTTAGTCCTTTTATTATCTCCACTTAAAATTTTTTGTTATAAATAATTTTACTTACCATATTATATCCCTAAGCTTAAGAGTTTCTCAAGTCTTATACTTTAAAATGTTAAAATGTGGAACCAATTTTTTATTAGGCACTAATCCTTAAGCTTCTCCTCCCTTAATTTTTTTTCTTTCACTTTTTATTTATCAAGGATTACTATATCTTGGTAGGCTTTTAATGGTTTTGAATTTCACTTCTCCCTTCCTAAAGTAAATTATTAATATAAATCTTTTACTTATAATATAATAATAGTTTTGAAAATTATTTTTAATAAAAGAAATTTAAGTATTAAAAATAAAAGTTTAAATTTCAAAATTTTTCAAAAATATAACAGAAGACATAAATAAGCAAGAATGAAAATTTGAAATAACATGCTTACAAAAATTTTTATACCCTTTATTATGCAAGTATAAATCTAATAACGGGAGTAAAATTAATTTTTGATCAATTTTCAGTCATTTTCATTTCAATTCAACATGTAGAGATTCAATAGACTTCAAGTAGTGGGTAAAAACATAAAAATAAACTAACACACTAACTTTGATTTCCAGTCTTAACATAAAAACAAACACACTAACAAGATAAAAGAAAAATACAGGGTAGCAGTTTTCTAAGTTTAAAATTTAAAACTAAAGTTAGCAAGATTTTTAAATTTTCACAAGACATAGAAATAAGTTCAATCTTAACTAAATAAAACACAATAATCAACACACAACAACAATCACTGCCCTGGAATTTAAACCAAAATACTAACAAAAAACAACATCATAATACAATTAAACAAAATAAAAGTCTCACACATCACAAGGTCTAAATAGGTACACAAATGCAAATGTAGCAAGTCTAAACCACATAGTCCAACACATATTACAGACATAAAAATAAATAACTCAGTCCTCCTCCTCATCATCCTCAGAATCACTGCTATTCCAAACGTTTATAGACTCATAATCAGGGTATCGAAGATATGGAAGAAACTGCACTCCTTGGTTACCCCTAATGAGGTTTTCTGGAGATGAATGAAATTTCTCTTCATAATCACTTTTTATTCTATTATACCCATCAATATGATATGCAAAAGCTTCTAAATTTCTTACTTTAACTGCAGTATAGTTGATATTTTTCATCATCCTTTGCAATAGTTGACTCTGAGTTTCTGTAGACTCACCTCTAGAAGTAGAAGCTTGTGAGGTAGATGGTCCCGATGTAGATGCAGCAGAGGTAGAAGCGGCAGATGTTACCATTCCATAACTCCTTGAAAATACTCTTATCCAGCCAAAAATAGAATGCTCCAAATATGACTTCACATTAACACTTGTAATTGGCTTTAGAGGCAATAATACTTCCTCCCAACTATCATACTATCATATCTTACTCCCACAGCCTGCTCACATAGGGAAAGGATTAAGGAAGCAAATCTCAAACCTGTAGTTGTAACGACAGTGGCAGAACTGATGATAGTTTGATAGATCAAAGCTCCAATGTTGATGAGCTTGCCTTCTTGAATACAATAGTTCAACGTTGCTCTCTTTCTCTGGTAACTTTGCTGAGATGTTTTTTCGGTAATAGACGGGCTGAAATAAAATAGTTTGAAGCCTTTGAAGGTGCACTCAACTTTGAGGTAGAAAAATTGACACTTCTTTCATTTGTAATTTTCCAAAGCCTTCTTCCAATAGTCAAATAGGAAATAATCTCATCTAGCTCTGTCTCAGGAGTCTCAATAGAATTATAGTTCACATAAAAACACAAAGTATCAGGTGGTAGATTGTAAAATATATTGATTACTGTCCAAAAGAAAATATGTTGAGATTTTCATACCTACTTTACACTGATTTTGATGATATTGCACTTTAAAGAAAGGTATTTTAGATATTTTGTTATAGGTATGTTGAATTATGGTCATTGGAACAAAAAAATGCAAATAGGAGCAAATCTGGAGCAAAAAAGACCAAAATATGAAGATTTAATCTTGGGCGCCGACGGCAGGCTAGACGCCGCCGATAGCGGGTTTTCCCCGACAATCCCTAAAATTAAATTTTCTAGAAGGCTGCCGATGGCGCCATCGAGGCCGCCAATGGCGAGAACGTCAGTTCTCTCAACAGATGCATTGAATGTGGACGATTTTTGAAGGGATGATTGGGTAAGTCTTAAAAACTCTTCTACAACTTTAAAAGAAACATTTGGAGGCTGAAAAATAGAGAGGGGTGTGTCTACGTGTGTCCATTAGAGTGTAGAGTGTAATTTAAGGTTAGTATTGTAAGGAATTCTTTGAGAGATTGTAAGAGTGGAAGGAAAGTGAGAGATTTCTTCCTCCTTGCCGCTTCGAAGGAGAATTCTGTGTGTGTAAAAAAAGGAAGAGATTCAGAGGAACTTCGAGGAGTCTCTTAGGGAGGAATTAGAGAAAAGTTGTATTTACTTATTGAAGTTTGTATGACTTTGCTTTTAAATATAAATTCCAAGTTTTTTCGTATCTCCTCCATGAGTTCTGAGTAGTTTTCTCTGTCTTTCTCCTTGTCTTGATATTTTGTGAAATGGTGATTTGAGTTGGTTGTGCCATGAGAATGTTAAAGAAGTATTGATGATATTCTCACTTAAATCTTAATTTACTTTCAATCTGTCCAATTGATTTGTTAAAATATGTTAAGTTTTACAACTAAAGTGAAGATTACATCCAAGATTTAGGGAGGTCAAAGTCCTCAAAAGTTGGGTGCAAATAAATAAGGAAAGAAAAATTATCAGGCGTAGAACTAGAGATTTTAGAGTAACAGATAAAATCCTCAATTCGTTCTTATAATTTGGGTGTTTAAGTGTAGATGTTAGCCCTCAGGCGAGGGGAACATGGGAGCTTAGAAGTGAGAGTCGGTATCCTCCCAACCTAGCTGCAGATTTAGTAACCAAGCATAAGATTAGTCAATGTTCTTTATGCCTGATCCAAAGGGTAAGGAGTAGGTTTGCTCCTATTTGGCACAATACAATTTGAACTGATTCAATTTATCCATCCACTTAAATTACTTGACAAGGAGAAGGATGCTTTCTTATATATTTAAATTCACATTAGAAACTTTACTAGTAGAATCAGTTAATTAAGAGTTTATTAAAATTATATTTTTATTTCAACTGCCTATTAGTGACTGCCTATTAGTGACAAATATG
>NW_018233891.1:114195-119579 GCF_001263595.1 Phalaenopsis equestris
TCTTGTGGGATCGATATCCAGCCAGGACTCCATTAGAGCCCTGTATTATTTCAGTGATACATATACTTGCATTGATAAGTGTAACATTGTAATTATTGAATATTTTATACACATCTTTATCAAATTTATAACTGTTTTCAAGTTTTTGGTGTCGTTGCCGGAGATTTTAATCTTCTAGCAGCAGTATCAAATTCTTGTATTTTTAAGCATATATAAAGTTGCTGTCAAGTTTTTGGTGCTGTTGCCGGGGAGTAAAAATTAGATTTTAAAAAAATTATAATTAGAGTAACAGACAAATTAGGACTATTAGAAAACTTTTACTTGAATTGCAACTTATTTTCATATTTAGTTAACTATTTATCTGTGTACTGATTTCAATTATATGCATAAATTTGGACCTAAAAATCTTATACCCTACGATTCAGAATTAGAACGCACTGTTAGGAGAATTAGAAAACTAAGAAAAGAACCTAGAAATCCTAACACAATAGAAAACAAGGTGAACAATCAAGGAATAGAAGATGAACATCAACCTAGATCTCTATGAGATTATGCGAATCCTACAGCTGATGAAATTCACTTATCTATCCAAAATCCTGATGTAGCTGCTAATTCATTTGAGCTCAAACCTACAATTATCCAAATGGTACAAAACAATCAATTCGGAGGTACACCAAATGAAGATCCTAATATACACTTCGCTAGTTTTTTAGAACTTTGTGTTACCTTTAAATATGATAGAGTTTCGAACGATGTTATTAGACTTAGACTTTTTCCTTTTTCTCTTAGGGATAAGGCTAAGATGTGGTTAAATTCGTTAGCACCTGGATCTATTAGAACTTCGGGAGAACTTTCACAGAAATTTCTATCCAAATATTTCCCCCCATCCAAAACTGTTAAACTTAGAAATGACATAACATCATTTTGTCAGAATGATGGAGAGTTGATATATGAAGCTTGGGAGAGATTTAAAGATCTTCTTAGGAAGTGTCCACATCATTCGTTACCATTCGTTACCAGATTGGTTGATATTCAAACTTTTTACAATGGATTAGTGGGATCTCTTAGATCAATTATAGATGTTGCGGCTGGTGGTTCTTTAATGTCAATACCTTATGATGAGGTTTATTCTAATAGAAGAGATGGCTACCAACACATTTCAATGGCCTCTGAAAGTGTAAATCCTAAAAGAGTAGCTAGTATCCAAGATTTGGATGCAATATCTATGTTAGCTTTGTATATTGCTGCAATATCAAATAAATTAGATCATTATGGAATGAATTATTCTCCAACTCCTACTATGATGGAAGAGAATTCATCTGGGCAATTTGTGGATGTTCAACCTTCTTATGAGACTTTAAATGCTATTAACAATAGACTCAACAATCCTTTTTCAAACTATTATAACCCAGGTTGGAATATTCATCCTAACTTTAATTGGAATAACAATTCTTCTACAAATCAACAATGGAAAAATGACCCAGTAAACCCATTGAGAAATTCATCCAACCAAGGAAATGTTAATTATAGACCTTCTTATCCTCCAAGATTTAATAAAAACACTCAATTTAAGGAAAAGAAGTTGTCAATGGAAGAGCTGATACTGAACATGGGTCAAAAATTGCAGAATCAAGGAAATCAGTTACAAATTCAAGGAAACCGGTTACAAAATTAAGGAACTGCTATCAAGAATATTTTAAACCAATTGGGGCATATCGCTACTGCGCTTAGTAACCGAACATCGGGAACTTTTTCTAGTACTATGGAACCAAATCCTAAAGATCAAAGAAAAGAACAAATAAAAGCAATACAATTACGAAGTGGAAAAGAATTGGAAACAAGAGTGCAGAAAGAAACTAAAACTAAAAAAGAAAGTGGATATAGAAAAAGAAAAGGATCATGAATACCCAGATTTAGATTATTCACTTACACCAATGAAAATTACTGCGGAGAAACCTCCACCACCGTTTCCTCAAAGATTGAAGCAACACAAAAAGAATAAATAATTTTTCAAGTTTATAGAAATTCTTAAGAAATTAACGGTAAATATTTCTTTCGTAGAAGCTTTAGAGCAAATGCCCAATTATGTGAAGTTTATGAAAGATATATTGAACAAGAAAATGAAGTTCATTGATAATGAGACTATTGCACTTAGCAAAGATTTTAGTGCAATTATTTAGAAAAAGCTTCCTGAAAAATTAAAAGATCCAGGTAGTTTCACTATACCATGTGCTATCGGTGAAAGATTTTATGGAAGAGCTTTATGTGATTTGGGAGCAAGCATTAATCTTATGCCTCTATCAATTTTCAAAAGATTAGGATTAGGATAAGTCTCACTTAGTTCTGTAACTCTTCAGTTAGCGAATCGTTTAGTTACTTATCCTAAGGGAGTTATAGAAGATGTGTTAGTAAAAGTTGATAAATTTATCTTTCCTGTGGATTTTATTATTTTAGATATGAAGGAAGATAAAGAAATAACTATAATTTTAGGGTGACCTTTTTTAGCTACTAGAAAAGCTATGATAGATGTTTAAAAGGGAAAATTAACAATGAGAGTTAACGATCAATAATTGACTTTTAACATTGCAAAATCTTTGAAATACTCTGCTGTTGAAAGAGATAATGAATGTTTTCACATGGAAATTAGTGAACATCTATTGAACAAGCATTTTAAAGGATATTTTGAGAAGAAAAAGGATTTTGAAGACAAAGATGAAGTTATTTTGGACAAAATAGAGAATGAAGAATTAGATTATGTTCAGGAAAGAATTGAGATGTTGGATATTACAGGAAATGCTGATAAGAATCTAGTTCCGTCAATTATAAAACTACTTGAACTTGAGCTGAAGATATTGCCTAACCACTTGAAGTATGTGTTTCTGGAAAACTCATCTACATTACCTGTTATTATATCTTTAGAGTTAAATGATTTGCAAGAGCAAAGACTTTTAGATACATTAAAAAGACATAAGAAAGCTTTTGGTTGGACCTTAGCTGATATTAAAGGAATCAGTCCTTTGATCTGTATGCATTGTGTTCCTAAGAAATGAGGGGTGAATGTTGAAGCACAAGAGAATAATGAATTAATACCTATCAGACAAGTTACAGGGTGGCGTATTTGCATTGATTATATAAAATTAAACACTGCCACTAGGAAAGATCACTTCCCTTTACCATTTTTAGACCAAATAGTGGATAGCTTGCTAGGCACAAATATTTTTGTTTTTTAATTGGATATATCATCTACCATCAAATTCTTATTGCTCATGAGGATCAAGAAAAGACAACCTTTACTAGTTCTTTTAGAACTTTTGTTTTTCGGAGAATGTCTTTCGGATTATGTAATGCACCTGCAACATTCTATAGATGTATGACGTCTTTATTTAGTAAGTTAATTGATGATGTAATATAAGTGTTTATGGATGATTTCTCAGTATTTAGAACATCATTTGATGCATGCTTAAATTATCTTGAAAATATTTTGAAGTTATGCGAAAGAACTAATTCAATTATAAATTGGGAGAAATGTCAATTTATGGTTGCAGGAGGAATTGTGTTAGGGCATAAAATTTCAGGAAATGGTATGGCAGTAGACCCTGCAAAAATTCAAGTTATATCTAAATTAACACCCCCTACTAATGTAAGAGGGATTAGAAGTATTCTTGGACATGTTGGTTTTTACAGGCGTTATATTAAAGATTTTTCAAAAATTACCAAACTTCTATGCCAACTTTTAGAAAAATATAAGAAATTTGAGTTTACTGAAGACTGTTTAAATGCCTTTGTGTTATTAAAAGAAAAGCTAATCACAGCCCCTACAATAGTTTCACCTGACAGGAGAAACCATTCGAACTGATGTGCGATGCTAGTGATTATTGTATTGGAGCTGTTCTTGGACAAATGTATGATAAGATTTTAAAAGTTATATACTACTCTAGTAAAACTGTTAACGATGCTCAAATTAACTACACTGTTACTGAAAAAGAGTTACTGGCTATTGTGTATTCTTTTGACAAACTTAGATCTTAATTAATTGGGAATAAATGTATTGTGCACACTGATCACTGTGCTATTAATTATCTGATGCAAAAGAAGGATGCAAAACCAAAGTTAATTAGGAGGATACTTTTGATGCAAGAATTCAATTTTGTGGTTACTGATAGAGAGGGAGCTAATAATCAAATTGCTGATCATTTGTTGACATTAGACTATCATGAATTATCTCACACCGATAATGAAATTAGGAACAGTTTCCCTAAAGAACAACTCTATAATATTAATGAGTGAAAAATATCATGGTATGCTGATATTGTTAATTATATTGTAAGTGATACTTTTCCACCTAGGTTGACATTGCAACAGCAAAGAAAATTCATGCATGATGCGAAAGCATATTTTTGGGTTGAGCCTTATTTGTATAAACAATGTAAGGATCTTATTATAAGAAGATGTGTACCTTATGAAGAAACTGAACTAATTATTCAGAAATGTCATAATTCTAAATTTGGAGGACATTTTAAAACTGATAAAACTGCTTATAAAATTTTATAAGCTAGATTCTATTGGCCTACTCTCTTTTGAGATGTTTACATATACATTAAAACTTGTGATCGAAGCCAACTAGTAGGCAATATATCTAGAAGAAATGAAATGCCTCTGAATTTTAGGTTAGAAGTTGAGATCTTTGATGTTTGGGGATTGGATTTCATGGGACCATTTATTCCTTCATCTGGGAACTTATACATATTAATTGCGGTAGACTACGTTTCGAAGTGGATTGAAGCACAAGCTTTACCTCGATGTGACGTAAAAGTGTTTCAAGATTTTTAATGAAAGCATTTTCACTAGATACGGAATGCCTATCACTGACGGAGGATCCCATTTCAGGAATAAATACATTCAGAGAATAGCAGAAAAGTTTAATGTTATTCATAGAATCTTTACTTCCTATCATCCTCAGACTAGTGGGTTAACTGAAGTTTCTAATAGAGAGATTAAAAAAACACTAGAGAAGACTGTAAACACTAGTAGAGTAGATTAGTCTACTAGATGCTATAATAGATACTATAAACACCTCCTATGATGGAAGAGAATTCATGTGGGCAATTTGTGGATGTTCAACCTTCATATGAGACTTTAAATGTTATTAATAGATCTAACAACCCTTATTCAAAGTATTATAACCCAGGATGGAATAATCATCCAAATTTTAATTGGAATAACATATCTTCTACAAATCAACAATGAGCAAACAACCCAGTGAACCCATTAGGACATTCATCCAACCAAGGAAATGTTAACTATAGACCTTCTTATCCTCCAGGATTTAACAGTAACACTCAAATTAAGGAGAAGAAGTTGTTTATGGAAGAGCTGATATTAAA
>NW_018233891.1:119851-122340 GCF_001263595.1 Phalaenopsis equestris
CCCAGATTTAGAGTATCCATTTACACCAATGAAAATTACTGTGGAGAAACCTCCACCACCGTTTCCTCAAAGATTGACGCAACACAAACAAAATTAACAATTTTCCAAATTTTAAGAAATTCTTAAGAATTTAACAATAAATATTCCCTTCGTAGAAGCCTTAGAGCAAATGCCCAATTATTTGAAATTTATGATAGATATTCTGAAAAAGAAAAGGAAGTTCACGGATAACGAAACTATTGCACTTAGCGAAGAGTGTAGTGCAATTATTCAAAAAAAGCTTCCTAAAAAATTAAAAGATCCTGGCAGTTTCACCAAAAAGATCCTGGCAGTTTCACTATACTATGTGCTATTGGTGAAAAATTTTATGGTAGAGTTTTATGTGATTTGGGAGCCAGCATTAATCTTATGCCTCTATCAATTTTAGAAAGATTAGTATTAGGAGAAGTCTCAGCTATATCTGTAACTCTACAGTTAGCGGATCGTTCAGTTACATATCTTAAGGAAGTTAAGTGACTTTTAACATTGTGAAATCTATGAAATATCCTTCTATTGAAAGAGATAATGAATGTTTTCTCATGGAAATTAGTGAACATCTATTGAAAGAACATTTCAAAGAACATTTTGAAGAGAAAGAACAATTTGAAGAGAGTGATGAAGTTTTTTTGGACGAATTAGAAAATGAAGAATTAGATTATGTTCGGAAAGATTTGAGATGTTGGATATTACAGAAAATGCTGATAAGAATCTATTTCTATCAATTATAAAACCACCTGAACATTAGTTGAAAACATTACCTAACCACTTGAAGTATGTGTTTTTGGGAGACTCATTTACATTACCTATTATTGTATCTTCAGAATTAAATGATTTACGAGAACAAAAATTGTTAGATACATTGAAAAGATATAAGAAAGCTTTTGGTTGGACCTTAGATGATATTAAGGGAATCAGTCCTTCAATCTGTATGCACAAAATTATATTATATGAACAATATAAACCAAGAGTTGATCCAAAAAGGAGATTAAATCCAATGATGAAAGAAGTAGTTAAGAAGGAAATTTTGAAATGAGTAGACACTGGAATTATATATCTTATTTTAGATAGTGCATGGGTAAGTCCAATTCATTGTGTTCCTAAGAAAGGAGGAGTGACTGTTGAGACAAAAGAAAATAATGAATTAATATCTATCAGACAAGTTACTAGGTGGCTTATTTGCATTGATTATAGAAAACTAAACACTGCCACCAAGAAAGATCACTTCCCTTTATCCTTTTTAGACCAAATAGTAGATAGACTTGCTGGGCACAATATTTTTGTTTTTTAGATGGATATGTCTGTTAACATCAAGTTCCTATTGCTCCTGAGGATCAAGAAAAGACAACATTTACTAGTCCTTTTGGAACTTTTGCTTTTTGAAGAATGCATTTTAGATTATGTAATGCACCTGCAACATTCCAGAGATGTATGATGTCTATATTTAGTAAGTTAATTGATGATGGATTGGAAGTACTTATGGATGATTTCTCTGTATTTGGAACATCATTTGACGCATGCTTAAATTATCCTGAAAAAGTTTTGGAGTTATGCGAAAGAACTAATTTAGTTCTAAATTGAGAGAAATGTCAATTTATGGTTGCAGGAGGAATTGTATTAGAGCATAAAATTTCAGAAGATGGTATGGAAGCAGACCCTGCAAAAATTCAAGTTATATCTAAACTAACACCTCCTACTAATGTAAGAGATGTTAGGAGTTCTCTTGGACATGTTGGATTTTACAGGTGTTTTATTAAAGATTTTTCAAAAATTACCAAACCTCTATGCCAACTTTTAGAAAAGGACAAGAAATTTCAATTTAGTGAAAGTTGTTTAAATGCCTTTAAGTTATTAAAAAAAAAATTAATCACATCCCTTATTATAGTTTCACCTAAATGGGAGAAACCATTTGAATTGATGTGTGATGCTAGTGATTATACTATTGAAGCTGTCATTGGACAAAGGTATGAAAGGATTTTTAAAGTTATATAATATGCTAGTAAAACTCTTAATGATGCACAAATTAATTATATTGTTACTGAAAAAGAGTAACTAGCCATTGTATATGCTTTAGATAAATTCAGATCTTACTTAATTGGAGCTAAATGTGTTGTGCATACTGATCACTTTGTTATTAAATATCTGATGCAAAAGAAGGATGCCAAACAAAGGTTGATTAGATGGATGCAAGAATTTGATCTTGTGGTTATTGATAGAAAGAGAAATGATAATCAAATTGCTGATCATTTGTCAAGATTAGAAAACCATGAATTATTTGACACTGACATGGAAATTACAAACAGTTTCCCTGATGAACAACTTTATATTATTAATGAGTGAAAAATACTATGGTATGTTGATATTGTTAACTATATTGTAAGTGATATTTTACCACCTATGCTGACATTGCAACAACAAAGGAAATTTATTCATGATGCGAAAGCATATTTTTG
>NW_018233891.1:122973-124841 GCF_001263595.1 Phalaenopsis equestris
TGGATACTGCATTATGGGCTTACAGGACTGCTTATAAAACTCTTATTGGAATGACTCCTTACAGACTAATTTTTGGAAAGACTTGTCACTTACCAGTAGAATTTTAGCATAAAGCATATTGGGTGATTAAAGAGTTCAATTATAATTTGAAAGAAGCTGGTAAGAAGAGATTGTTACAATTAAATGAATTGGAAGAATTAAGAAATGAATCTTAAGATAACGACAGAATTTATAAGGAGAAACTAAAGTTATGGCATGATCAGAAGATTAACCAAAAGAACTTTGAACTAGGACAAGAAGTTTTGCTTTACAACACTAGATTGAAGTTATTTCCTAGGAAATTGAAGTCTCGTTGGATAGGACCCTTTAATGTGACTCAAGTTTATACTTATGGAGCTGTTGAAATGAAGATCAGAAAACTGAAAATAGATTTAAAGTAAATGGACACAGATTAAAACCATATTTTGAGGGTAAAAGACCAAATTTTAAAAAGGTTTTAATGATCAGTCAATCTGAATGACACCTGAATGGTCGGGCTGACGACGTTAAACTAAGTGTTTTATGGGAGGCAAATCATATTTATCTTTATTTTTATCACGATATAATAGTTTTTATTTGAAATTATCGTTAGTTTGTGGTAGTATTAAGCTTTAGTACTCTTATTTACCCTTGAATCATCATAAAAATTGGATCCCTAGAGAAAAATTAGAACGCATTCGGACCAGAGCGAAACTGTGCAATTTTTGCCTTGGGCGCCGATGGCACCCTCGACGCTGCCGACGGTGGGTTTTTCTTGAGAGTCCAAGAAAAATTAATACAGAGGCTCGCCGACGGTGCCATTGACTCTGCCGACGACGAGTCGATGGTGAGACCGATGAAATGGCGGTTACTTGGGTTCAAATGGCAGTTTTTGGCGATTTTTGGGTGGGAATTATCCTTTTAAACTCCGAAATTCGATTCCTAGTTCATATTTCCCACCCAAAACGAAGTGAAACTCCTCCAATTTCTTTTCTATGGCATTCAATTCCCCTGATAATCCCAGAATGTGAGTTTTAAATTGGCAAAAGTTTATTAGTGCGGAAGCGTAGCGAATCTTCAACAAGTTACTGACAAAGAAAAGATTGATCAAGGAACGAGGATTCGTAAATCATGGATTGAATAATCCCATGATGGCAATTGAAGAAATGATAGTGCGGCGAAGATGGGAAGTGTTGTGCTACACTACCACCGCCGTGGTGGTTCCTGTGGTAAAAAAATTTTATGCAAATTTACATGGAATCAACGAGGGAATTGTTTATGTGTGAGGAAGATGGATCACTTTCACTCCTGCACGAATTAATGAATTATACTTGATTGAGAACGTTCCTGTCTACCACTATTCCAATTTCATCTCAACGAGAAACCAGATGAATGAATTTTACCAATATTTAATAGACAAAACTGACGATTGGGAAACAAGAGAAAACGGGCATGTTAGTTTTTCTGCTACACTCCTAAGTCCTATTTCAAAACATTGGCACTTTTTCATTTTGCGAAACTGTTACCGACAATGAAGATCGATAAAGTTTCTAAAGAAAGTGTTATTTTGAATTACTGCATCTAAAGGGGACTGCCGAGGGGACTGCCGACAATAATTTTGAAGTCGGTTTTGGGCCTGATCATTCATGGATCAACTTATGGGATTCATGGATCATCATGGATCAACTTATGGGCTTGGACACCCCTCCAGAATTTTCTCACTTTGCAGTCACTTCTAAGTATCCTATGAAAATCGGGAAAATGTACTGCTACCTCGGAAGCCTTTGGACCCAACTGAGAGATTCCCAGCTTTTGAAGATGAAAATGACATGGTCATTATAGTAGATCAA
>NW_018233891.1:125185-128014 GCF_001263595.1 Phalaenopsis equestris
TGTCTATCTATGTATTTTGATTTGAACTTTGTATTTGCTTTGCTTTAGAATTATGTTTTTAGATCTTTGTATAGTTGAGACTAAGCATAAGATATTTTGCTTTCAGTGTTTTGAGTGTTGTGGCTTAGATTGCGACGCTGAATTAATGTATTTAGGTTGAGAAAATACCAAACTTAGGTGTGTTATGTAACGTATATTTTACCCCTTAGAATTTATATATAAATGTGATGTTTTGTGTTGTGAAATTTTATATGTGCTAAGTACATCATTTAGTCACTTTAAATTATATCTATAATGATTGAAAAGATGACGTTAAGGCTTAAAATTGATCGAAATCGTGAAAATCTGGGATTTGAACCAAAATCAATAGATCTCGCCGACAGCGCGCTCGACGCCGCCGACGGCGAGATTTTCCTGAGACTTAGGATTTAATTCTAATAAAGCGCGCCGACGATGCCATTGACCCCACCAACGGCGAGCTCAAGAAAAAACACCTTTAACTGTGATTTTTATCAGTTAACTGCCACTATTCATCATCTCCTTCCTCTTAAAAATGTCATTTTCGACTTAGGGCTTGAAAGATCTTGGATTAGAAGGCGATTTCAAGGCTTTTTGACACCAGATTTGATCATCTCTAGGTAAGAGCTTCACTCCAAATTAAAAATATTTGATTTTCACCATGAATTTTTTCCACATTGAGGAGATTCTAAAATTTTGAGAATGTGAAGAAAATTTGGGAAGAAATTCATGGATCCCAGTGTTGAACTCTTAGAATTACTATTGGAAGCCATGATTTGCATATTTGAAGTAATTTTTGAAATTTTTCTATAAGTTGATTAGATTGAAATGGCTCCATGACAAAAGAGATGGGTTGAATTTGACGAGTCTCGGTTCGTCAATGCGATTGCTCAAACAAAATTTTGCTTCAATATTTAAAGGAAAGAAGTGTATATAAGATCGAGTTTTTGAAAGTCTGGGCGGAGAAATTAAACGAGTTATTGCCGAGCGGAGGTGGGAAAATTTTTGTTACACCATAAATAAAGCTAATGCAAATGTTGTGAAGGAGTTCTACGCTAATGTAATCTATTCTGAAGACGGAATCGTTCAAATGCATGGATTTCCTGTTGAATTTACTGTCAGCTGCATCAACACCTTTTACGAAGTCCTAGACTCTTATAGTTACCAGTATGAATCCTTCAGGACGTTGGAAGGCCCCCTGAATGATGTGATCAAATTTCTCACTGATGGGAAAGGAACATGGAAGATAAAGCAATGAGAACGGTTAAATTTTTCTGCTTCCATGTTGAATGCCACCTCTAATACGTGGCACTATTTCATTTCCTCTACTATGTTACCGACTTATCACCACAGTGAGCTAACTAGAGATAGAGCTATTCTGAATTTGTGTATTCAGAATAATAGAACTATAAATGTGGGAAGAATTATTCTTAGGAATATATTGACTACGGCGAGGAGTGAAACAAGTGGATGTCTAGGACATCTTGGACTTATTTATGCAATTTGCAAACTTTCTGGAGTGGAAATTAGAGATGAAGAATGGGTTTACCCTATGAAACCCATTAGTAAGGCTAATTTAAC
Source organism: Phalaenopsis equestris (assembly GCF_001263595.1). NCBI lineage: Eukaryota > Viridiplantae > Streptophyta > Magnoliopsida > Asparagales > Orchidaceae > Phalaenopsis > Phalaenopsis equestris. The sequence continues at coordinate 126,785 of NW_018233891.1, forward strand.
GACTTATGAATCCCATGAGAAATGGAGAATTTGAAGTAGAAGTCAAAAACCTTCTACTAGTAGAGATGTCCCCTCTACAAGTTATGACCTTCCACCTTCTAGTTCTCCTATGCTCTCTGATTTGATGAATGAGTTGACCTTGCAGCGAAAGAGCATAGAGTTAATAAATGAAAGGATTGGAAGTTTAGAACGTCGATACAATTATGATATTGAGTACTTTCAGAGGCATTCAAATTTTGAGGTAGCATATTATGAAGCTCAGGCCCGACACTACAGAGGTGAGCCTGATGTTACTTTTCCTGAGTGCCCCCAATATACTCAATATCAACCCAATCCACCTGCTAATCAAGGCGATGAAGTCATAGTTTGAGATTTTTATATTTGAATGTAATTGATGTACTTATATTTGTACTTTTATTTTTATAATATTTTTGTAATAGAAATATATGTTTTTGTATTCGGACTTTCATTTTTATTATTACGTTGTACTTGGATAAGTTTAATTTTTGTTATAAAGTTTGTGTTATAGTTAAATTTTCATGTGTAGTTTAATAAATGTTTAGTAGTATTATGAATTGTAATGTAATGTGATTTTTATTTCGCAATTTTAATTATTTTGTTAGTATTGTGTTTGTGTTAGAAAATGTTGTGCTTATTAAAATGTTGTGCTTGATACTTATTTCAAAATTTCATTACCCAGAAATTCCTCTAATGATTTATATGTGTAGAAAGCTCCTAATATTACAGACCAGGTGAAGTAGAAATGTTGAGAAGGCCTGCAAAAATTTCAGAATGATGAAAATGCCTAAAATACTGAGGTATGATTTATATTTAGAGTTTTTCTTTCCACCTGTATTAATTTATATTGAAAAATTTAAGTATGAGGGAGGGAATAAAAAGATTAAATATTAGATGTCCTCTATTTAATTATTTTCAAAAATTATTTTTATGATTTTATGTAGTGAATTTAATTCAGGTAACTATATTTTTGTGGCTATTTAAATATTATAGTAGATTTAAAGAAATATTTTTGTAATGAAAATTAATTTTGTAACTTAAGATAATTAGTATAAAAGAATAAGATTATAGTTAACTATTTAAAGTAAAAGAAACTATATTATGAAACATTAAGAATCTGGAAATTCATTTGGGAAGAAAAGATTGGGGCTCAATGATGTAAAGGCTATGAAATACTTATAAGGTAAAGGAATGCTTTGAGTTTCAAATTTA
>NW_018233891.1:128047-131852 GCF_001263595.1 Phalaenopsis equestris
GAAAGGATTGAAAACAATCCCTGAAAAGAAAAGAAAAATATATAGAATTGAAAGCAATCCAAATGGAAAAAGAGAAAAGAAAGAACAAATTATGGAAGTGAGGAGAAGCTTGAGGATTTGCCTAATAAAAAATTGGCTTCACTGGACCTACCTAAAGGGAAAACCTAAATACATTCCAAATATATTCCTAAACTTATATTTATGAAATAGATCTTTTACTAGTACAGTTCTCATGTAGTTCCTATCTTTTAAATATTCTAAGTGACTTAATATTGCAACATATAGTCATTCTTGAAATAAATAGAAGACTAGAACTCTTAAACTTGATGACTAGATAATCTTTTGGCTACAGAGTTAATTCAATTACTTGAATTTTTTTTGAAAATCTCACTATGATATTTATTTAAATCAAACTTATAGTGTTTCTAAATTAAAACTTTACTACAATAGATCATAAATTTTATGTAGCACTAAAATTACTTGAGGACAAGTAATAGTTAAGTTTGGGGGATTTTGACCAGAAGAATATATGTTGAGATTTTCATACCTATTTTATACTGTTTTTGATGATATTGCACTTTAAAAAAAGGTATTTTTGATTTTTTTTGCAGGAATGATGAATTAGTGTCATTGGAGATAAAAGATGCAAAAAGGAGCAAATTTGGAGCGAAAAGGACCAAAATATGAAGAACTGAGCTAGGGCGCCGACGGCGCCATCGACCCTGCCGACAGTGAGAATTTTTCGAGACTCAAGAATTAATTCATTAAGAAGGTCCGCCGATGGCACCCTCGAGGCCGCCGACGGCGAGCCTGAGGCCCCTGATGGCGAGCTCGGTGGTTATGCCCAACTAGGCTTTGGATGAGGACAAATTTTGAAGGGATGCTTGGGCAACTATTGGGAAAGAGAAGAAAGAAGGAGCCTAGAAGTCCTGGAGGTTAGAAAGGTTCCAATAGTGTGTAAAAATTGTGAGGAATTCTTCGAGAGATTTTAAAAGTGGAGGGAAAGTTAGAGATTTCTTTCTCCTTGCTTTTGTTGCTTCGAAGAGGAATTCTGTGTGCTTTAAAGAAAAGAAGAGATTCAGAGAAACTTCGTGGAGTTATCTTGGGGAGAAATTAGAGATAAGTTATTTACTTGTTGTATTTTGTATGACTTTGATTTTATAAATGAATTCTGAGTTTTGTTGTGTTTTCCCCATGAGATCTGAGTAGTTTTCTCTGTATTTCTCCTTGTCTCAAAATTTGTGAAATGGTGATTTGAATTGGTGAAGCCATGAAATTGTTTAAGAAATTGTAATGATCTTTTCACTTCAATCTTAATTTACTTTCAATCTGTCCGATTGATTTTTTAAAATATGTTGAGTTTTACAACTAAAAGTGAAGATTACATCCAAGATTCAGGGAGGTCAAAGCCCTTGGAAGTTAGGTGCAAATAAATAAGGAAATAAATTATCGGGCGTAGAATTGGAGATTTTAGAGAGACAAACTAAAATCCCCAATTCAGTCCTATCGTTTGCATGTTGAAGTGTAGATGTTAGCCCTCAGGTGAGGGGAACGTGGGAGCTCCAAAGTGAGAGCCGGTATCCTCCTAGCCTAGCCGCAGATTCAATAAATAAGTGTAGAATTAGTCATTGTTCTTTATGCCTGGACCAAAAAGTAAAGAATAGGTATGCTCCTATTTGGCACAATATAATTTGAACTAATTCACTTTATCCATTCACTATAATTTCTTGACAAGAAGAAGGATGCTTTCTCATATATTGAATATCACATTTAAACCTTCATTAGTATCATTAGTTATTTAATAGTTATTAAAATTACGTAATGATTTTAATTGCCTATTAGTGACAGATAAGCAAATTGAACTTCGTTGTTGTGAATAAAGTATTACTTTTCTAAAATCTTAGTTCGTAGTTCTAAACTTACTCCTTGTGGGATCGATATCTAGGACTCCATTAGAGCCCTATATTACTTGAGCGATAGGTATACTTGCATTGATAAGCGTGACTTTACAATTATTGAATATTTTATTCATCCATATTTATCGAATCTATAACTGTTATTAAGGATTTGGTATAGTTGCTGAGGAAGTATATCTTTTAGCAGCAGTATTAAATTCTTATATTTTTAAGAATATATAAAGTCGCGGTCAAGTTTCAAAATTCTTTCTTTCAGATCATTCACAGATGGCTTAATAATAATTCTTACACCATTCTTCTTAATGAAAGTTCTCAAGGGCAGTTCCAAGCTACTAGGGGAATCAAACAAGGGGACCCTCTTTCTCCCTACATTTTCATTTTGGCTATGGACTACTTATCAAGGCTTCTTAACCAAAATTTTTCTGAAAGGGAATATATCAGATTTGCTAATAAAGCTAATTATTCCATAAGTCATTTATGCAATGCTGATGACTTCATATTATTTTCTAAGGCTTCAAAACCAGCAGTGAAGAAGGTTTTCAGTTTGCTAAACCTGTTTCAACAGATTTCTGGTCTCTCTCTGAACCCAAACTCATGCCAACTCATTTTTAGCAATAAACTTAATTCTGCTACTAAAAACTAGGTTAAAGACTTCACTGGATTTAAATATGCTAGCCCTTTGGTTTATCTTAGGGTACAAGTAATTAAAGGCAGGAAGAAGCAAACTCAATTTGATGAGGTGGTTTCTAAAATTTCCCAACAAATCTCTTGCTGGACTAATTCTTATCTGTCACAGGGGGGAAGATTAACCTTAATCAAAAGTATCCTGGCTTCTTTCTTTATGTATATTATGCAAATGCTGAAGATGAAAAAAGGCACATAGAAAACCTTGGAGGTGATTTTGAACAAATTTTTGTGGGAAGGAAAACATAAACAAGCTCACTGGTTTAGTTGGGATAAGCTTTGCCTGCCTCTGGCTGCAGGGGGCTTGGCATGAAGTCTTTCAAACAACTTCATGATATCTTCTACAGTAAACTCTGAATAAAATTTAGAGAGTAGAAATCTTTGTGGGCTAACTATATGAAGTTAAAATATTGCAAGCACTCTCATCCAACATTTATTTGCAGAAAACCTGGGGATTCTAGAATTTGGACTGAACTCCTACATATCAGGAATGCAGCAGAAGATCTTTTTATCTAGGATGTGGGAGAAGTAAAAAATTGATTTTTGGTTAGACAACTGGCTTCTTGATGGTAAATTGAAGCCATCTGCCTCTCTGGGCTCAGTTATCAACACCCCTATTCAATTATGCTGGAATGGTCATTATTGGAATAAAGATATGTTGGCTTCCATGGTGAATCCTGAACAATTGTATTAAATCCTTAAGCTCTCAGTCACTCCACATAAACCAGATAGAATTGTGACTAAAAATCCTCCTTATACCTCTCTTACCAAATTTGTATATTATCAATTAAACAAATGGCATCACAAGGATTAGGGTCAAGTCATGTGGGTGAAATATCTCAGCCCCTCTATGTCCTTCTTCACTTGGAGATGTTTTCATAATATTATTCCCACAGATGATATAGTTAAACTAAAGGGTTTAAAAGGACCTTCAAGATGCAGTTTTTGCTGCCAACATGAGGAATCCTTCTATCATTTATTCTTCTCTTGTCCTATTGCTCAAGGGGTTTGGACACAGATGGCTTCTAAACTCAATTTCCCCTCCCATCTGTTGGGTTTTGGAAACTTCCTTGACTTCTGGAAGGTTTGGAAAGAGAACCATGCTGAAATAATCCCTTTTATTACTACATGGTTCATCTGGATGGCAAGTAATAGCAGTAAATATGAGGGAAGAACTCAAAGTGCCACACTTGTTATTAACTGCT
>NW_018233891.1:132021-133189 GCF_001263595.1 Phalaenopsis equestris
TGGAGTTAAGACACAGTGCTGGTATTGGGGGGATTTTCAGAAATCACTTTAGGGAATGCCTACTGTTTTTCCAATCTCCCACTGATGCTTTAAATGCTTTACAAGCTGAAGCCTTAGCTGTTGTATGGGCTCTTCAAACAGTTGTTGTTATGGGATGGAACCTTCTAATTATGGAGTTGGACTCCTCATGGCTAGTCCAGCTTTTAAAGGATAACGTCTCCCCACCTTTGTTTCTTCTCCCAGCTTTTAAGCAAATTGCTCACATGAAGATGACTCACATTATTCAGATTATTTGGAATCATATCTTCAGGGAGGGTAACAGATGTGTTGATTGGCTTACACATCAAGGTGCACTGTCTATGTTGCCTAAAGTGAATACCACCCACCCTTTTGAGTTGGCTTTGTTGATTAATGCAGGTCTGTCTGATCTACCTTATATTAGATGAGGAGTGTCAGGTGCTGAATCTTCTAATCATCCTGCCTAGGGAGGGCACTGGTTTTCTTGGGTCCTTGCTGATTTGGATTTTTCTTTTCTTTTTTTCTCTTCAGCCCCTATTGTATGGGGGAAGGTTTTGACAGGTTACAATTGGTTTTGTTCTCTTTTTTGGGGAGCCCCTTTAGCCACTTTTGGGTGGACCTTGGTTTCTATTTGTGAACCAAACCCCTTACATCTTTTGTAACCCTTTAATTCAGTCTAACATGTAGGGAGTCTCTGGCACTCCTTTTTTTAATATATATATATATATATATAAGAAAGAATTACTTATGGCTCCCTACATGTTGTTCTAAAAAAGGATCAAAAGTTGGCTTCACTTGGACCTACCTAAAAGGAAAACCTAAATACATTCCAGAACTTATATTTATGGAATAACATCTTTTACTAGTAATGTTCTCATGATGTTCCTATCATTTGAATATTTTAAGTGACTTGATATTACAATATATAGTCATTCTTTGCCTCTTGTAAGGCCTTTTTGTGGATTGGTCACCCTCTTTAGGTGTGAGTCATTTTGTATTTTAGGATTTAGACAGGGGACTTTTCCAATTTAGTTTCTATGTACCTTTCTTACTTATAAACATGTAGGGAGCCGTATAATGCTCCTTTCATCATATATATATATATATATACATATATATGTATATATATATATACATATATATGTATATA
>NW_018233891.1:133250-198969 GCF_001263595.1 Phalaenopsis equestris
GAGTTAATTCAATTACTTGAATTTTTTTTTGAAAATCTCACTATGATATTTATTTAAATCAAACTTATAGTGTTTTTTAATTAAAATTTTACTACAATAGATCATAACTTTTATATAGTACTAAAATGACTTGAGGATAAGTAATAGTTAAGTTTGGGGGATTTTGACCAAAGGAAAATAAGTTGAGATTTTCATTCCTATTTTACACTGATTTTGATGATATTGCACTTTAAAGAAAGGTATTATTGATGTTTTGGTGCAGGTATGTTGAATTATAGTCATTAGAGAAAAAAGATGCAAAAAGGAGCGAATTTGGAGCAAAAAGGACCAAAATATGAAGATTTGATCTTGGGCGCCGACGACGGGCTAGATGTCGCCGGCGGGGTGTTTTCCACGAGAGTCCAGAATTAAATATTCTAGAAGGTGCCGACGGTGCCATCGAGGTCGCCGACGTGCTATTGAGGCCGCTGATGGTGAGCACGTCGGTTTTCTCAACAGATGCATTGAATGTGGACAATTTTTGAAGGGATGCTTGGGAAACTCTTGAAAACTCTTCTACAACTTTAAAAGAAACATTTGGAGGCTGAAAAATAGGGAGGGTTGTGTCCACGTGTGTCCATTAGAGTGTAGAGAGTGTAATTTAGGGTTAGTATTGTGAGGAATTCTTTGATAGATTGTAAGAATGGAGGGAAAGTGAGAGATTTCATCCTCCTTGCCGCTTCGAAGGAGAATTTTGTGTGTTGTAAAGAAAGGAAGAGATTCAGAGGAACTTCAAAGAGTCTTCTTGGGGAGGAATTAAAGATAAGTTGTATTTACTTATTTAAATTCCAAGTTTTGTTGTGTCTTCTCCATGAGTTCTGAGTAGTTTTCTCTATCTTTCTTCTTATCTTGAGATTTTGTGAAATGATGATTTGAATTGGTTATGCCATGAGAATGTTAAAGAAACTGTGATGATCTTTTCACTTCAATATTAATTCTTTCAATCTGGCTAATTGATTTGTTAAAATATGTTGAGTTTTATAACTAAAGTGAAGATTACTTCCAAGATTTAGGGAGATTAAAGTCCTTGAAAGTTGGGTGCAAATAAATACAATTTGAACTAATTAAATTTATCTATTCACTTAAATTTCTTGACAAGGAGAGGGATGCTTTCTTATATATTGAACTTCACATTAGAAAATTTATTAGTAGAATTAGTTAATTAAGAGCTTATTAAAATTATATTTTTATTTTAATTGCCTATTAATGACAAATATGCAATTTGAACTATATTATTGTGATTACATATTGATTTTTTAAATCTTAGTTCGTAGCCTCTAATATTACTCCCTGTGGGATTGATATCTAGGACTCCATTAGAGCCATGTATTAATTGAGTGATACGTATACTTGCGTTGATAAAGTGTGACTTTGTAATTATTGAATATTTTATACACGTATTTATCAAATCTATAACCGTTGTCAAGTTTTTAGCGTCGTTGCTGGAGATTTAAATCTTCTAGCAGCAATATCAAATTCTTGTATTTTTAAGCATATATAAAGTAGCTGTCAATTACCTTCGGTGAAAAAAGTACCAATTTTTCTCTAACCATGACTCATTCGTCTTCAGCCTCGGGTAGGTTAGCATAAAACTCCCTAAGTACAAAAATAATGGCCATAACAAAAAAATAGCAGAATTTTTCTCATTGTCGACGAACGATTGGATCTTCTACGGATCCACCTGAATTTTTGAAACATTGCTCCTGAATATGTTTTCGTGATTGCAGAGCATCACTATACTTATCTTGAGCTTTTGAACTCACAAACTTGCTAGAATCAAAGGGGCTTTTTCCTTTGCTCGTCTTCACTCTTGGTGTCATTCTACAAATTTCATAACATTCCACAATAACTTCAAAAATGAAGTCTAATCTACTAAACTCAACTCCTATAAGCATAAACTACACTTTCTATGCAATTTTCATAAATTTTTCCTCATTTTTCACCATGAATAGTGATTTTTGGGTTCTTTCAAATGTACTCAAAATACATGGTGGAAATAAAAATTTTTTACATATAAGTGAAGCTCTTACCTCAACAAATCCAAATCTAGCAATTTTTTCACAATTCCACTAAGAAATCTCCACAAAATGGCTTGCCCCATACTTCAAAATTGCGAACTCGAGAGTTTGAAGGTGACATCGAGAGTTAAAATGGTGATTTTTTGGGTTATTTTTCACTTTTAACCATTCATGAACCAGTTTTTGTGAAGTGGCGCTTTAGCATGGATAAGTGGCCCTTAGGCGCCTACCTCTCGGGTTTCATCACGCTTAAGCATGAGAATGTGGTGCTTAGGTGCCAGTGCATGATTTTTGATATTTTAGACTTAAGTAAAATGCACTAAAAGCCTAAGTATACCACCCCTAAATGGTCTCATAACACTTAAATGACTATTTTCCTCTCCCTTAACTCTCCTTTTTCTCAAAATTATCAAATATAACTAATTCAATTTGAGGCTAAAAATAACACAAATTTTCATAAAAACAAACATATACATTCATTCACAAAGGAGTACAAATACATATAACACTTAATTCTCACTCCAAATAGTTTCGGATGAGAAAATCTTTCTAAATACAAACACTAAACAAACTAAGATAAACTCTAAAAATAGTATTTAACACTTAACACATTAAACAACAACTCCTATCAAACAAACTTTAACACTGAGCTTAATTCCATTCTTCATTTATTGGAACAAATTTTTGTCTTTCATTAGTCTCTGCTTGGGTAATTGAAATATAACGTTGATAAAACGAACGGGTGTGACGAGCTCTAATACTATCTTCTCCTATCCATTTCTGTTTAAGATACATCTCCTTATCTGCTTACTCTAAATAACTAGTATGGCTAAAGTGCATTTTTAATTGCCATCCAATATGCTCTATATGTGCATGAATCTCAATTACCTTTGTCTCTAGTAAAGCAATGATAGTCTCAATTTTGTTGATCTTGTCTAATATTCCTTAAATTCTAATGGCTAAGAAACTAATATACATCTCTTGTGCACTTTAACTAATGAATCTCTTCCTCATGGTCTCTTCCTTCTTCTTCAAATCCATCTGCCATGAAAACATCTTCTCAAAATCTCTCTCTCTTATACTTTAAGACTGAAAATGATCTAGGGTAAAATTCTATCACAAAATCTCTCTATTTATAGGCCTAAATCCCTCTAGTAACTCCTAGACGCGACCTAAAACTGCCTTGGCACATTTTAGTCAACCAATTGGCAGTTAAACCTTCTAGAATCTAAATTTCACACATAATTTTTAACTCCTGTGCTTAAGCACCGAATATTGGTGCTTAAGCGTCAGTGCTCAATTTTTCACCAGTCAACTTAACGTCCAAATTCTCATTTTTAGCATGTATAGATCGCTAAATAAAGTCTTAAAATCATTACTCACACAAAATAATCACAAAATACTATCGTAGATTTACTTAATCTCACACAAAAAACATTCAAAGCAAAACACACTGATAACTATGGGTTGTCTCCCACAAAGCACTTGGTTTACCATCGTCAGCTCGACGTAACCAGTGCTTATTCTGGTTGAGTTAACATCATTTGATCATTCAATTTATGTTGATCCCTTACTATGTAAGGTTTCAGTCTATGCCCATTCACTTTAAACAATTTCTCAGTTTTATGATCTTTGATATCCACAGCTCCATAAGGATAAACTTTTATCACAACAAATGGGCCCATCCACCTGGACTTAAGTTTGCTTGGAAATAATCTTAACCATGCATTATATAGCAATACTTATTGCCATGGCTAAAAATTTTTAATAGGAATCCTTCAATCATGCCACATCTTTATCTTTTTATTGTAAATCTTAGCACTCTCATAAGATTCATTGCTTATCTCTTCAAGCTCATTTAACTGCAACAATCTTTTCTCACCAGTATCTTTCAAATTATAATTGAACTCTTTAATCACCTAAAATGCTTTATGCTCAACTTCATCTGGTAAGTGAAAAGCTTTCCCAAATATTAGCCTATATGAGGACATTCATATAGGAGTTCTATATGCAGTTCTATAAGCCCACAAAGCATATCAAGTTTGATTGACCAATCCATTTTTGTTGGATTCACAGATTATTCCATAATTCTTCTAATTTATCGATTGGATAATTCAGCCAAATCACTTATTTGAGGATAATAAGCAATAGCAATTCTATAGTTTATATGATATTTCTTTAATAATTTCTCTAATATGGCTTTTCCGAAATGACTTCCCCCATCAGTTATGATAACTTTCAGCATCCCAAATCTCCAAAATATGTTTGTTTTCACAAATTTTGCAACACTTTGAGCATCACATCGAGGTAAGGCAAGAGCTTCTATCCATTTGGATACATAGTCCACTACTAACACTATATATAAACTTTTGAAAGCTGGTGTAAATGGCCCCATGAAATCTAATGCCCAAACATCAAATATTTCAACTTCTAGCATATAATTGAGGGGCATCTCATTTCTTCTAGAAATATTATTTACTCATTGACATCTATCATAAATTTTAATATAAGCATTAATATCTCTAAAGAAAGTAGGCCAATAGAATCCATATTGTAAAATTTTGTATGTAGTTTTATCAACACGAAAATCTCTCCTAAAATTAGAATTATGACATTTTTTGATAATTTCATAAGTCTCTTCTAATGGTACACATCTTTGAATAATAAGATCATTTCCTTATTTATAAAAAAATGGGTCATCCCAAAAATAAGTCTTAGCTTCATAAATAAATTTCCTCTTCTGTTGGTATGTGATTCTATAGGGTATAATATCACTAACAAGAAAGTTCACAATATCGACATACCACGAAACACGCCACTCATTAATATTGAATAGTTTTTCATTTGAAAAATGTTCATTAATTTATTTTTCAAAATAGAGTGATTTTTCTAACTCATGCAAGGATAAATGATCAGCAATTTGATTTTCAGTTCCCTTCCTATCTACTATTTCAAAGTCAAATTCTTGTAAAAGAAGAATCCATCTTATAAGTCTTAGATTAACATCCTTATTTTTCATTAAGTACTTAATAGCAAAATGATTTGTATCTAGTATGCAATGAGTTCCAATTAAATATGATCTAAATTTATTAGAGGCATATACTATTGCTAATAAATCTTTTTCAGTTGTTGTATTATTAATTTGAATTTCATAAAGAGTTTTACTAGCATAGTAAATTACTTTAAAAATTTTATCATATCTTTATCTTAAAACAACTCCAATATCATAACCACTAGCATCACACATCATTTCAAAAGATTTTCCCCAATCTCGTGAAACTATGAATAGTACAATGACAAATTTTTCTTTTAATATCTCAACAGCTTTTAGGCACTGATACGCCTAAAAATGTACTATTTTTAATGCATAATTTTATGATGATATTGTACTTTAAAGGTATGTTTTCTTGTTATTTGGGTTGTAGATACATCATATTGAAGAATTTGGATTTGGATTGATTGGAGCAAAAGGAACAAAAATGGACCAAAACGGAGCAAACCAGAGCAAATCGGGTTGATTCGGGGGACACCAGAGCCATGGGGACCTAAACTGGACACTTAAGTGCCAGTTCCTATTGCTTAAGTGCCCAATATGGTTCTCAGGTGCCACCAGGCAGAGAGGGCGTGCTTAAGCACTCAAAAATGGAGCATTGGCGCTAAAGACGGTTTTCAACATATCTTCTAGAATATACATCATATTTGGAAAATAAATTTTTTAAGCGTTGCTTCGTGCGTCTCATAGAAAATTTGTTGGAAATAATAAAATAGATTTTAAATAAGAATTTGTGGTGGTTAGAAGGATTTTTGAAGAGGCACTTATGGCACCACTTGGAAGATTCAATGAATATGGACAGTTTTGAATAGACACTTAAGAATCTCTTGGGAAATTATAAATAAGGCTCGAAAATGCTTTTAAAATGACTCTTGGACTCTAGAAGTAATTAGAAGAGGATAAAAGGACTTGGAGGATAAGAAGAAGGCTTGGGTGTGACCCTAAGTGGGGCGACAAGGTGAGAGAGAAAGAGAGAGAGTATGAATTTCTTCTTTTCTTTTCACTTTGTTATTGGCAAGGATTGTAAGGAGATTGCTTTTAATATACAAGGAGAGTTTGATTTCTATAAGAGATAAGTATTTTTATTATATTTTTATTTGAATTTAGTTTTTTGTTTGTATGGTTTTAATGCCTTTTTCAATGAATAGTTCTTGTTGTTTCTCCATGTGTAGTGAGAAGATTTCTTTACTCCTCCCTCTTGTAACGAATTAGTATGCATGTGTAGGATATAGAATTGTGTAGAGTGAGAATATATTGTGATGAATTTACTTTGTTCTTCATTTACATGTAAACTTGGTCAATTTCATGTTAAAATCTGTTGTGAGAACATGTAAGATCCGGGATGGTGTTGTCTCAATCAACTGTGGTAGAATCACATGAGATTATATGGATGAGAATGTAGTCCATATGGTTGAGTGCAAATAAATAAAGAGATATACTATACTGGGTGTAGAATTAGAGGACTTTAGAGTGACAGTCTAAAGCCCCTAATTTGGTCGATTGTTTTAGGTTTCAATGTGAGATGTTAGCCTCTAAGTGGAGGGATAGGAGGGAACTCTAGAGTGAGAGCTAGTATTTTCCTTGCCTAGCCTGTCTGCATAACTATTTAAATTTTAGATTAACCAATGTTCTTTATAGCATCTCTAGTAAGGGTAAATAGTATAATTTCTCCTATTTGTCACAATCTCTCTTACTACTTGTTTTACTTTTAAACATGTCACTAATTTGATTGAATGAGGAAGAATACTTTTAATATATTAAACCCCATTTTTTGATTTTCACTAAGTATTTTAGTTTAGGAGTAGAATTATTATTGTAGTTTTAATTGTAGGATATAATAAAAACCAAACCTTTAACGACCTTCCAAGCTAGGGCGTATTATTTTAAACAAGAACTTCTTTTAAAATCCACTTCTCTTGAAAGCACTTGAACTTCTCTTGAAAGCCACCGTGATTAACCTCGATCTCCGTGGGATCGATATTTGTGGCTTAATAAAAAAGCTCTATATTACTTGATAATAATACATGTACTTGCGTAGAATCCCTACAAATAAAATTAAAATCTGACTTTGCTTGGGATCAAGTTTGGGATCAAGTTTTTGGTGCTATTATTGAGGAATAAAATCTTCAAGTAGTGGTGTCAACTTCATAAATCCTTGCACATAAAAAATATTGGAAGCTATTGTTGGGGATTAGAACGGTTGATTTTGACTTTTAGAAGAACTTTAGTTGAAGTAAATATGCTTAGACATAGAAAGTTGTGTAATCGTAAAAACTATTTTTGTGTGAAAAGTATTTTTTGTATGAAAAAGTATTGTGAAAAACTGTTTGTGTGAAAAATAAGGTGTTTGTGCAAATGCTTTGTTCTGTTGAATATATTTTTTTATTTTATTTATCTAGCTATTAATGTATTATTTATTGTGTTGTGTATGCGAAACAAAGGATCTGTAGGACTTGTGCATTATGATCTCGAATTAGAAAAAAAGAAATAAATCAAAAAATAGAAAGGACTTGAAAAATTAGAAATGGAAATGGAAAACATTTAAAATATTAACTTGAAAAATCATCATAAATCATTGAGGGAATATTGAATCCTATGATAGATAAAAATTCACACAAGTATACAAATCCCTGTCATTTAAGCTGACTCATTTGATCTAAATCCAACGATTATCCAACTGGTGCAGAACAACCAGTTTGGGGGAACTCCTTCGAATCTTCCCTATTTACACTGATCAAGTTTCTAGAACTTAATCCTACATTTTGTTATAACGGCATGTCAGGAGATATTGTTAGACTAAGGCTTTTTCCTTTCTCAATAAGGGATAAGACTAAATTGCGGTTATACTCATTAGCACCTGGCTCTATTAAAAATTGGGAGGAGTTAGCTCAGAAATTCCTAGGAAATTCCTATCCTAACTAAGTATTTTCCACATTCAAGGACTACTAAACTTCGAAACGATATTATCTCGTTTTGTCAGTATAGAAGGGAATCAATATACAAAGCCTGGGAAAGATTTAAGGAAATCCTAAGAAAGTGTCCAAATCATGCTCTGCCCAATTGGTTAATCATTCAAACTGTTTACAATGGGTTAGTAGGATCTCTTAGGTTTACAATTAACATTGTTGCTGGTGGATCATTAATTTCAAAACCATTTGATGAAGCATATGAGTTAATTGAATAAATGGCTACAAATGAATTTCAATGGCCCTCTGCAAGGGTAAATCCTAAAAATGTAGCCAATATTCATGATACATATGTGATTGCAATTCTTGCATATCAGGTTGATGCAATGTCAAGGAAGTTGGACGAATTTGGAAAGAACCAGCCTCAATTTATTGTAGTAAGTAAAGCTCATTAGGGCCTATGATTGAATCTAACTTAACATATGAGACTTTAAATACCATAAACAACCCAAATTTTAACTTTTACAACCCTGATTGGAAGAACCATCCTAATTTTAATATGTATAATACTACTGTGGGTGGAAACCAACAATGGGAAAATAATCATGTAAATCCTAATGGAAGTTAGAATAATCAGGGGAACACAAACTATAGACCGTCATATCCACTGGACTCTAAAAATGATCAACAATTTGAAGATAAGAAAATGTCTATAGAAGAAGTGGTATTGCAAATGGGAAACCAGTTGCAAGGTCAAAATGCTACGATTAGAAACATAGAGAATCAACTTGGACAAATTACTAATTCACAATAGACCTAAGAAAAAGTTCTTAGCAACACTGAGATCAACTCTAAAGAGAACAATAATGAACAAGTAGAAGCTGTCCAATTAAGAAGTGGAAGAGAGATGGAGAATGTGGTTAAAAAAGAGAAATAATTTGTGAGAAGAAAAATAGGAAACTAATAGACCTAAATAACATGTTTCTAAGGATTTAGAAAATTTAATATCTCTAACTAAAATCAATTTAAAATGACCACCACCTCCATTTCCTCAAAGACTTAGACAATATGAGTTGGATAAACAATTTTCAAAGTTCATGGAATAACTTAAGAAGTTAACGATAAATATTCCTTTCACTGAAGCCTTGGAACAGATGCCAAGTTATGAAAAGTTTATGAAGGAGATATTAAACAAGAAAAGGAAATTTGGGGATTACGAGACAGTTGCACTAAGTGAAGCGTGCAGCATTACATTTCAGAAAAAAGCTTCCTCAAAAACTTAAAGATCCTTGTAGCTTAACAATTCCTTGTGTAATTGGAGAAAGGCTATGTGGAAAATTTTTTTGTGATTTAGGATCTAGCATTAATGTGATGCCTCTATCAATATTTAGAAGGTTAGGTTTAACCGATATTTCTGCCACTACTGTAACCCTTCAGTTAGTTGATCGATCTATCATTTATCTTAAAGGGGTTATAGAAGATGTGCTTGTTAAATTGGATAAATTTATCTTTTCTATAGACTTTGTTGTATTAGACATAGAGAAAGATAAAGAAAATCCAATTATTTTAGGGAGACCTTTTCTTATTACTGGACAAGCTATGTTAGATGCATAAAAAGGAGATTTGACTATGAATATTAATGACCATGAAGCCACTTTTGATGTTTTAAAGGCTATGAAATATCGAACTGAGAGAAAAGATAATGATTTTTTTTGGATGGATGAAATTGATTATCTAAGTAAAGACCATTTCCAAAAAATTCTTGAGAGTAAGTTAATAGATGAGATCAAACTGGAATTTCATGATGAGTTGAAAACATTATTTAAAGAAGACTGTGTGTATGTTCAGGTGAGGTATGAAATGATGGACGTTACCAAAAATAGTAAACTTTTAATTCCAGGAGTTGAAAAATCTCATGCACTTAAGATGAATGTACCCCATAAAATTTTAAACCCTACCTATTTAGGGAAATCATCTACACCGCTAGTCTTTATATCTTCAGATTCGACTCAATCACAAGAACAACCTAAATTGAATGATGAAATCAGTAAAAGGTCTCCTAAGAAAGAGTTATTCAAAATCACTGATTCAAAATCACTGAATGATCACTGAATGTCATATTTTGTGGTATATAGACAAAATGAATGAGATTCTGATGTTAGGGCAACCAGAGTAAACATTGGATACATCGGTTCATCGATTTTAGACCAAGCGCTTTGTGGGAGGCAATTTATGGTTATCTTTTTTATTTGTTTAGTATGATTTTTGTTATGTTGGATTTGATAAACGTGAGATGTTAGACTTTGATCTGTGTTTGATGTGTAAGAGTTCATTACATTAATGTTGTGAGGTAATTCCTTCGTCATGACTAGATTTGTATATGATTTCACGTAATAGCAGGTTGACAAGTCTGTTACAACTTAGTTCATAACCAGAGCTAAGCATTACCTTGAAGCATGTAGAGTTTGGACTTGGACCACTCCATGTCAACTCTATTACTTCCTTTATCTTACTTTTTCTTCACCGAGTAAGGTCATGAGCTTACTTAAGGAACAACATCTGGATGAACTGCACTATTTTTATTTATCAGAGTGTGTATACCTTAGACTTAGAGTGACTCTAAAATTGGCAAAACATGAGGGAATTCTAGTCCATGAGTGATAACGATATAAAGTTTTATAATAGACCCACGTCATTAGTGCAGTTTCTTCCATTAGAAATTGAAAGTATAGAGGGGAAATGTGAGTAGAAGGGAGATCAAATTAACCTAAGTTGTTATTAGTTTATGAATCTATGAGTCTATGTATTGGAGTTTGTGTGCCTATGTTTGTGATTCAAGTGGAATGAGTCATTAGAGATGACAAAATTCATCTATATATTTTCAACTTGTTAGCATTCAGCAATTCCATTATAAATTTTAAATGTGTTCCTATTTAATCTACAGTTTGTACCTATTCTATTATTTAAAATTCCTTTATAGTGTTATGTCAAGCATGTTTAGGCTAGATTTACTCTACTGCAATATTCTACCAAGTGTTAATTGTTGATATTTTTGTAGGATGTGTAGTAAATTGTAAAAGTGATCTTTCCCAGCTGCATATTTTTGTACTTCCTTGTTTGGAGGGAAAAGAATAATGTTTCAAATTTAAACCTTATTTGTTTTCAAAAGTACAACAAATAAATTTGTATTTTATTTCTAATGATTATTGTTATGTGGGGCCATCTTTAGGATGTTAGAATTTTAAGTATAGAAATGGAGTAAGAAAACATAGTTGATATTTATAGTGAAAAAAGTGAACCTAGAGTTCAGGATATTTAATGGAGAACTTGGGAAAATGAATAACTATATTTAGTAGGAAAAATTGTATTTTTTAAAACTTAAGGATTCTTAGAATTTTTATTTTCAAACATTTAAGGCTCTTTTAAAAAGTGTTTAAAAAACATATACATCTTTTCAAGTGAAGGAAAGTAATAAGTTTTAACTTTAGAGGGGGATAACAAAATTCAAAATTATTTAAGGACTTCTCCAAATATAGTAATCCTCACATAAAAAAAACAAAAAAAAATTAATGGATCAAAAAGATCCTGAAAAAAAAAAAGAAAAATGATGCAAAAAAGAGAGGAGAAGCTTGACGAGAGGTCCTAATCAAAAATTAGTTTCACTTGAGTTTTTCTAGAGTAAAGAACTTAGAACAAACCTAAGCTTTCTTTTTATACTTATATTAGTAAAATTATTTTTAAGAGAGTTCTTAAGTCTAGAATGTAAAGTTCATGGGATCCGAAGTTTGAAAAATCTACATATATTTATGAATTAGATAGGAAAACAAATTCCCAAGTTTGATGATAAATATTTTAGACCCTAGGCTAGTCTGACTCACTAGAAGTTCTTCTAATTTGAATTATCGCATTTTTAGAACAAAATTTTGGCAATTCTAAAGGATGACCCATTAACTCTAATCTACATAAATTATTTCAAAAATTTAGTAATAATTGAGGACAAGTAATGTATAAGTTTGGGGAATTTTGATACACCTAAAAAAGTACTATTTTTCATGATATATTTTATGATAATATTACACTTTGAAGGTATGTTTTCTTGTGTTTTTTGTTGTAGATACATCAAATTGAAGAGTTTGGAGTGATTGGAGCAAAAAGAAAAAAATGGACCAAAATGGAGCAAACCGGAGCAAATCAGGATGATTCGGGGCACACTGGAGCCACGGTACCTAAACCAGACACTTATGTGTCTGCGCCTGGCGCTTAAGCACCCAATATGGCATTTTGGAATCTTCTAGAATATAAATCAGATTTGGTTGATTTTTGAAGTGTTTCTTTGAGTGTCTCTTAGGAAATTCGTTGGAAATGAACTTTAAATAAGAATTTGGGGTGGTTAAAAAAAGTTTTGAAAAGGCACTTCAGGCACCATTTGGAAGATTCAATGAATATGGAAAATTTTGAAGAGAAACTTAAGAATCTCTTAAGAAATTATAAATAAAACTTAGAAATGATTTTAAAATGACTCTTGGACTCTTGAAGTTATTAAAAGAGGAGAAGAAGAAGGCTTGGGCGTGAGCCGCAAGTGGGGCGACAAAGTGAGGGAGAAAGAGAGAGGCTGAGAATTTTTTTCTTTTCTTTTCACTTTGTTCTTAAAGAGGATTGTAAGGAGATTGCTTTTGTTATACAAAGAGAGTTTGATTTCTATCAGAGATAAGTATTTTCATTGTATTTTTATTTGAATTTAGTGCTTTGTTTGTATGGTTTCAAAGTCTTGTTCAATGAAAAGTTCTTGTTGTTTCTCCATATGTAGTGAGTAGTTTTCTTTACTCTTCCCTCTTGTAATGAATTAGTATGCATGTGTAGGATATAGAATTGTTTATAGTGAGAATATATTGTGATGATTTTACTTTGTTCTTCATTTACATGTATACTTGATCAAATTGCATGTTAAAATCTGTTGTGAGAACATGTAAGATCCGGGATGGTGTTGTCTCAATAAATTATGGTAGAATCACATGAGACTGTATGGTTGAAATGTAGTCTATATGGTTGAGTGCAAATAAATAGAGAGATATACTTTACTAGGTGTAGAACTAAAGGACTTTAGGGTGACAGGCTAAAACTCCTAATTTGGTCTATTATTTTAGGTTTTGATGCGAGATGTTAGCCTCCTAGTGGAGGGATAAGAGGGAACTCTAGAGTGAGAGCTAGTATCTTCCCTGCCTAGCCCGTCTTCAAAACTATTCAAACTTTATATTAACTAATGTTCTTTATAGCATCTCACGTAAGGGTAAACAATATAATTGCTTTTATTTGTCACAATCTCTCTCACTACATTTTTTACTTTTACACATGTCACTAATTTCATTGCATGAGGAAGAGTACTTTTAATATATTAAACACCACTTTCTGATTTTCACTAAGTATTTTAGTTTAGAAGTAGAGGTATTATTCTAGTGATATATGTTTGATATAATCAAAACCAAACCTTTAACGACCTTCCAAGCTAGGGCGTGTTATTCTAGGCTAGAACTTCTCTTGAAAGCCGTCGTGATTAACCTTGATCTCCGTGGGATCAATATTCAGGGCTTAATCAGAAAGCATTATTTTACTTGATAATGATACATATACATGCATAGAATCCCAAAAAATATAATTAAAATCTTACTTTGCTTGGGATCAAGTTTTTGGTGTTATTATTGGGGATTAAAATCTTCAAATAGTGGTGTCAACTTCATAAATCTTTGCATATAAAAAATATCAGGATCAGAAACTCTTCATCAAAATTAAAAATTGCATCTTTCTCTAATAAATCCCATAAAGGCTTAGCAATTTTTTAAAAGCCTTTATTATATTACCTGTAGAATCCAGCAAGTCCTAAAAAACTCCTAATTTCCCTTACATTTGTTGGATAAGGTAATTAGAGATCACTTGAATTTTAGCAGGATCTACTTCCATACTATTTTCTTATATTTTATGTCTTAATACAATTCCTCCTGCTACCATAAATTGACATTTTTCCCAATTAAAGACTAAATTTGTTTCTCTACAGCCATTAAGAACTTTTAATAAATTTTCTAAACATGAGTCAAATGAAGTTCCAAACAATGAAAAATCATCCATAAATACTTCAATCCCTTTTTCAATTAAATCACAAAAAATGCCATCATAAATCTTTGAAATATAGCAGGGACATTACATAAACAAAAGGGCATTCTTCTAAAAGAAAATATACCATACGGACTGGTAAAAGTTGTTTTCTCTTGATCCTCAGGAGTTATTTATATTTGGTGACAACTGGTATATCCATCCAGAAAATAAAAGTATTTATGCCCAGCTAATCTATCCAATATTTGATCTAGAAAGGGTAGTGTAAAATGATCTTTCCTAGTGGCAAGTTTTAATTTTCTATAATCAATGCATATTCACAACCTTGTCACTTGCCTAGTAGATATTAATTCATTATGTTCATTCACAGTCACAGTTACTCATCCTTTCTTAGGAATGCAGTGAATTGGACTAACCCATGCACTATCTGAAATAGGGTAGATAATTCCAGCATCTAACCACTTTAAAATTTATTTCTTAACAACTTCTTTCATAACAGGATTCAATCTCCTATAAGGATCAGCCTTGAGTTTGTAGTTTTCTTCCATATGAATTCTATGCATATAGATTGAAGAACTGATTCCTTTAATATCAGTAATTATTCATTCAAAGGCTTTCTTAAAATTTTTCAGAATTTTCATCAACCTTTCTTCTTCTGAGTAGATTCTCAAAGGACATGATGGTGAGTCCCTTAAGCATGAAAGCTATTGGCCCATGGATGCTTTTGAGTAGATTCTTAATTACATGATGGTTTCTCCACCTCAAGATATAATCTACTAAAGTCTCGTAAGGTTTTTGCCTCTCTATCACAAGATCTCCAATAGAAATATGATGTTGTGCTCCAGCAAATCTCTTTACAAACAGTTGTTCTAACTCGATGAATGTATTTACTGTTTTGTTGGGCAACTTGACATACCAATCAAACGCTATTCTTGATAGGGTGCTGACAAACTGACAAAAAAGCAAGGCTTCGTTACCTCTAGTATTGCCATAATGGCTCAGAAATGTGCTATGTGTTGTCTGGGGTTTCCAGTCCCGTTAAGCATCTTAAAGTTTGGTGACACAAAATTCTTAGGGTAGGGTACGACATGGAACTCTTCCGGGTAAGGTCTACCCTATAAAATCAATGCAGCACCCTTAGATTGGGCTAAGGCCTGCCAAAATTGTTCAACCATTTGTTTAAATTATTTTTCTAGTATGACTCTTGATGGAGAATCCTTCTTATGTTGATCATCTCTATTAGTCAAGGCAATTTCCTTCCTTTCATTTGCGATATGTACAATCTCTAGCCGATTGACTTATGGAGAAGCTAAATATTGTGCTTGAGACTGTCTGTGAATTGTAGCCATGACAGCCATGGAAGTGGCCATCTCTTCCATCCTTTTCTCCATTTGGTTGATTTGGTCATCCCTTAGTAGAACAACCCTATGCAGATCATTTACAACGTTCCCTTCAACAAGAGGTTAGGCGTCGTGCGCAGATGCAACGGCTCTGGTTTTGATGACATGAATATCCATGAAGTCTTCATCTAGATTTTTGTTACAGCCAAAATCTTCATCATCATCAATGAAAATCTCATTTTCTTGGGCTAACTCAAAAATCTCAACCCTGAGCTTTTCAACCTTCTTTATTATTATTGATTCTTGTATCATCTTGAAATCTGAGGGACTCTACTGAACATCCTCCATTTGTTCATCCAACTTGGTGGCAATAGCTGCGACAATGTTGGATATTTTGAACCCTTGCTTCATTCCATGATCTTGACCTACGGGCTCACTGAACCGTACTAGTACAGTAACCTTAGGTACCCATACCTTTTTCCTCGACGGTCATGTCTTGAGACGGGGTGTCTCAACAAAGGCATCTACATGCCGAAGAGAGGTATGCTTCCCATGATGCAGACCAGATATAGTACTGGGTAACCTCTTCATATTTTCCTTTGAAACCTTAGAGACGTCCCTATGACTGGTAACTCGGAGAAGTCTCGAACCCATACGTGACTTAGTCGATCAAAGGCCTACAGGTCCTGGAGTAGCAACAGTAGAATCAGTGGTGATGATGGTGTTATCAACTCTGCTTCCCAGGAGGAACCTGACGGGAATGCAAGTAGGCAAAGTTTTAGTTGATCTTTGAGATCGTCTGGCAGATCTAACATCTCTTAGAATTTCTTTCTTCACGCGAGTGGATACTGCACATCCCACACTGACCAAACAACCTTCTTTGTTAGCTAGTTTCTGGAATACTGTACTGACTCAAGTGGTAGGAGCGGGCTTCTTCCTTTCCCCACCATGTCTATGAGGTGATGGTAAAGTAGCAACGATCTTCTGGATACGTTCGTACCATGTGGACACTTTCGAACCCATTGGTGCCCGTTAAGGGATGGAACCTACTCCCTTGTAGAAGTGGATAAGTCTCCAGCAATTCTAGTTCCTCCTGGTGAGGAAATTCATCAATAGACATTTCTTCAGAAATCTATGCTCTAGTAGCCTTCTGAACCTTTCAGCTTTGGTTTCTTTTTTGTGATCAACTTAATGGCTCAGACTTCAAACTCGATCTAATTTCAAACACAAATGGAGGGATGGTGAATCCTTCGGTTGTATCTTCAACAATCATGACCTCATTTCCCTTAGCAGAAGCTGGAATAATAGGCTTAGCAGGTGCTGGGGTAGTAGTTTTTATCTTCTAGTAGGAAGGAAAATTTGAGGACAGTTTAGGCTAAACTCAGTTGACGGCTCCTGATGTTCCGAAGCGGTACCTTTAGTTATGATAAAGGGAGCCTTTCCGAGCACAACTCCGAGTTCATCAACTTCAGCTCCAAACAAAATGGTGAGGGTGACATTACGGGCATCCCGGCTCGTCGACAGGTTGCACAAGAAAGTGAGATTAGGGAATGCCATTGCAGTAGCTTTAAAAAGAAAGCTTGGGGGTAAGTTATTTGGCCAATACCTTATAATTCTAGTGTGACCACTAAAAATTAACAAAGGTCAATCTTTAGACTGGGCAAGTCTTTTAAGTCTTTTATTTTAATTTTAGTTTAGTCTTTTATTTTAATTTTAGTTTGTGAAAAATATTTCAAAATTTATTAAAAGTAACTTTGAAAATGAGAGAATTTATTTAATTATATAAGGAAGGTTTAAAGAACAAGCGCAGCATGACACAATTCGATTTAATTTGCAAAATAAAAAACTTAACTCAAAAGGGAAATTAAAGCTTAGGACCAAATGTGGGACCGATCTCACAACGCACAATGCTTAAGTGGAACTAGTCCACCAACACACCTATTAGGGGTCCGACCGCACATAAAAAAAAGTTCTAATGATCTCCTGAACCTCTCTGTCCAAAAGTGATTGAACAGACAGTTCTGAAGTTCGAAAGAGTTGATCGTACTTACCTACGAAAAATATGTGAAGTATGCCAATGGAAGAAGGATAATTTAGTCCATAAGGGACATGGACTCATTACTGATGTATGAAGCTAATATTTTTTGATTTAAATACAGAGAGAAACTAGTCCCCAGTAGAGTCGGCAGAAGCTGGTCAACACTTTTTTAAAGGGGGTCCTGTGGAAGTTGGCGGTCGCCGGAATCAAAATTTTGTTGCCCACTCGAAGGGACATTTTAATTTACATACATATATTTAATTTTAGAAAATTATGAAATCAAACTTATCCCATATCTTCAAAGTTTAGATGAAAGAGCACTACACCTCAAGCTATGTATTTATCTCGAAAGATAGACACATGACTTGATAATGAGGGTCAATCAAATAAACTAAGAAATGTATGACATCTTTTTGGTATGTTAAATTATATTTTTTATAAGCCGACAAGTTCTCCTATTTAATATGAAAAATTAAGTAGGGTACATATTAAGCTGGGTTCTTGAAAGTTTCATATAAAGGCAAGCCGTTATAGTTAATTCATCTTAGATAATCAAACTTACCGAAGAAAACTCTCGATAAAAATCAGGGGATAATGTCTTCAAAGAGTTCAAAATAAATAAATAGTTCATTTTTAAGCATTTAAATAATTAAAAATTAATTAAAAATCATAAAAATTATAAGATCGTAAAAATAAACTAAAATGTCACATTTGGCTTCTTGGTCACTTGGAACCAATCAAAATAATTTTCCTAATTTTTTAAGTCATGATATTAATTTTTGAAGGCTTAAAATGAATTTTCTTTAATTTTCCTCTAAAATAATTCTAATACTTAAAATATAAATCACAAAAATATGAACTTTGTTTCTTTGGGTTTCCTGAACTTAGAGAGATTTAAGTAAAATATAAAACTTAATTTTCCATTTAAATAATATTTTATATTTAATTAATACTCAAAACAAACAAATAATTCTAATAATTAAATTAAACCTCTAAAAATCATTAAAATTGGTCCAAGTGGTCCTCTGACCTAGGTAATCTTCCAATAATTTCTTAAGGAAAGAAGTTTTGTTAGGTTGAGTTATTAAATTTTCATTGAAAATCCATATTTTTGCATTTAGATAATAATTAAATTTAATAAATTTAGAAAAATAACATTTTATCCCCTGATATTTTAATTAATCTATGAGTTGGGTAACATAAGAAATTTAAAAGTCATTTGAGTTTGATTTAATGAATTATGAGGTGTTAAGGCCTTTAAGGCAAAATGGTAATTTTGGAATTTAAACCTCAATTCATATTTAGTCTAACCAAAGGGTAAATGGGTAATGAATGAGCTTGATTGACATGTTGATGATTGAAACATGAAAGGAAGGGATAAATGGTAGCAACCAATCTCACTTTGGTCTCATTAAGGATAAATTTGTAATTTTTCAAATGATGAAATTTGGAAGAATAATTGAATAACAAGATATTAAGGTGAGGGGTTTGACTTTGGAAGATTCTAATCCACTCACTTTTATAAAACACTAATTTAAAACCCCAATCAATAGTTTTAAAATGACTTATGATTCTTGATAAGAATTAATAGTATAAATATTTAAATTTTCTTAAAATCAATTAAGTTTTAAGAGGTTAGTGGTGAATTAGATTTCATTCAAATCTTGTCTAATGAGATTTAGAAAATGACCTATAATTAATTTGAAACTTTTTTAACACTATAAGCCCATCCTTAAAATCAAACCGGCTAAGTTTCTTAATTAAGCCAAATTGCATTTAAGGGCCTTTTATCCATATAATTCATAAGTGAAACATCAAGTGATAATTACCTCACTTAAAGGGATAATTAAAACATTAAAGTTCACTGAGCATAAGGGTATGAATGGGGTGAACCATATAGCAAACATAATAAGATCAAAATGAACTCGAGATGATTCAAGGGATTGTGAAATGTCTAGGGTATTACCCAGGAATTTTCATAATCATTTGGGGATCTCGGAGGACACTTGGACTTATTATGATTTGTTGAATGAAATCATCTCTAGAGATGAACAAATTGGAACCACCAGGGTATGACATAGGATATGGTAGACACCTCAAACCTGTGTTCTCTTCTTTCTTACAAAATTAAAGATATTCTTTGTAAATACTGACCTTTCAGGTGGAGGAATGATAAGAAATGGCATGTACGCTTTTAAGTTATTACATTGCAATTTACTTTTATTTATTTCTACCTCTTATTTCTTATTTATAAACTTGTATGCTAAACAACAAGGTCAACCTGCATGTCAAAACTGAAACTTTTAGAATAACAACAAAACTGAAACCAAAAAAAAATTAAGAAATCAAAACAAGATGAAATTCACTGCCACAATAATCAAATTATAAAATAACTCAAATTTTAATCATAAACAAAAAAAAACAAAAATTGCAACTAAATTAAAACGTCTCTATCGGATAATCCAGAATCCCTTGGAGGAGGTAACCTACTGTTGCTAACGAGATTTCCCGTGGTATAAATGAAAGTATGGAACTCATTAAGTTGAGTTTAGTAAATTCATTGGAACAAAGTGAATCTGAAAGAAAATAGTGGTACCAGAATGAGGGAACCGTAGGATGCTAACTGATGTAGCTCTAATCAATTTTAACATCCCCCATAATGTTTAAATAACCATAACCTTAAAGAACATTTGATTTGCCATCAGGACTTGACACATTAGAAAATTTAAATTTGCTACGACGAAAAGCTTGGAGCCAACATTGTGAGCAGCAGGACCATCTTCAACAGCAAAGCATGTCTACACCAGCTAAACCATTTTTTAGAATTCAACAACCAAGTCATAAGATTTCGAGGTTATCCGCCTAGTTCGACATAAATCCTCACTTTTCATTTAGGCCTTTGTATAGCCCTCTCATACAATATAAGCCCTAACTCGTTTTAGGATTTTGAGTTTGTCATTCACTACGACATAAATCCTCACATCTTCTAGGTTCTTTGTGTGATTGTTTCATACGAATGTAAGCCCTAATTAATAAAATTGACAGAATGAAATACTTAAATATTTCTCCTCTAAATTGAAGTCAAACAGTAGGATAGCTTGGAAAGTCGCCGAGGTTCTCCTTAGGATCTGTGACATCCTCTAGTTCTTCTTTTTTTGGATTCCAAAAGTAAAATGTTTGAAATTTTAGTCATTCCCTTCTT
This sequence comes from Phalaenopsis equestris, assembly GCF_001263595.1. Taxonomy (NCBI): domain Eukaryota; kingdom Viridiplantae; phylum Streptophyta; class Magnoliopsida; order Asparagales; family Orchidaceae; genus Phalaenopsis; species Phalaenopsis equestris. Next base: position 153,951 of record NW_018233891.1, read on the forward strand.
ACACCTCTTTGTACAATCTCTTTGAAAAGTCTTATCCTTTGAAATTTTTTATGACAATATCCCCTGATTTTTGTCGAGAGTTTTCTTAGGTGACTTTGGTTATCTAAGATGTAATTAACTATAAGGGCTTGTCTTTATAGGAAACTTTAACAAACCCAACAAACCCAACTTAATATAAAACCCAACTTAATATAAACCCTATTTAATTTTTTGCATTAAATAGGGGAAACGTCAGTCAACGTAAAATGGTTTCATAGACCAAATGGATGTCATATATTTCTTAGTTTATTTGATCGAGCCTCACCCTCAAGTCTTATGTTTACCTTTCAAGATAGATACATAGCTTGAGGTATAGTGCTCCACTCCACACATTTTAGCTAAACTTTAAAAGGTATGTGATCAGTTTGATTTTATTTTTTTCTAATGTTGAATATATATATAAATTAAATGTCCCTCCGAAGCGGGAGACAAGATTTCCATTCCGGCGACTGACAGAAATTGTGCCGACACCAAGCATGTATAATATTTAAAAACAAGGGTAAATTGCAGTAAGTAAAATGATAGAAATTAAATAAAACTATAAAAGCATACCTTTCATCTTCTCGCTTCTGAGTTCTGTGTTGCAGGAAAGGAAAGTTAAGATTAGCCTTAGCAACTTGTATATATAATTTTGCATAAATTTAAATGAAATTGTGAGAAAGGAAAAGCAGGGAAGAAGGTTTAAGCTACCACTATTGAGTTCTGGGTTGCGATGTTTAAATAGATGATTTTCTTGATCAAATTATAATAGGTTCAGTATTCCTTCAAAAGATCCAAAAGATCATAAGGATTTTTGAAGCATAACCCCAAACAACCTTTAGAATCTTTTGAAACATCCCGAGTTCATTTGAACTTATTATATTGTTCAGATAATCATCCAAATTTAAGTTTTGGGTTTGACTGATCAAAACACCCTATGCTCACTAAACTTGATTTTTTGAATTATTTCATGAGAGGGGTACTTAATTAATCATTCATTGTTTCATTTAAAAGTTATATAAATGGGTACCCTTGAGGGTAAGTTTACGTAATTAAGAATTTTATGCCTAAAATTAAGGCTAGGCTTGTAGTGTTTGCAAATTGTTCACAATTAGTTTTATTTCTTTCCTAAACCTCATTAAGCAAATTCAAACTGCTAAGCCCATAAGACTTATATGTGGATAAATTCAGGACCTTTAGGGATGTCAAATTATGTAGTATTTTTAATCCTTATCAATGATTATATATCACTCCAACATCAACTTTAAATTAGTTAATTATCATCTTCCAAAATTTAACCCCTCATCTTAGGATCATTTAATTTAATTAACTCATAAATTATAATAATTAGGGGAAATTACAATTATAATTTTATTGTATAAAAGTGAGGTATTGGTTTCTGCCATTTAATCCCTTGTGTTCCTATTATCCAAAAGAGTTTATTATGATCAATATAACCCATTTACCCTTCAATCAATCCTAAAATTTAATTAAGACATAAAAGTTCAAAATTACCATTTTGCCCTTAGATTTCCCCACTTCATAACTTATTAAGTAGAACTCAAATGACATTGAAATTTTTATTGTACCTCACTCATGGGTCAAATAAAATATTAAAGGAGAAAATGTGATTATTCAAAATTTAATTTAATTTAAGTAATTATTTTATTCAAAAAAATAGAGATTTTCAAATTTAATTCATTTAATCAATCAAAACAAAATATCTATACTTAAGAAATTATTGGAGGTTCACCTAGACCAGAGGACCACTAGGACCAATTTTCATAATTTTTGGAGTTTTATTTTAGTTATTAAATTTATTTAATGATTTTTTGTACTAATTAAAAAAAATATTATTTAAGTTGAAAATATACTTTTATACTTTTATTAAATCTCTTTGAGTCCATGGAACCCAAAGAAACCAACTTCATATTTTTTGTGATTTATATTTTATTTATTGTAATTATTTTAGTGCAAAATTATGGAAAATTCATTTTTAAGACTTTAAAAAATTTATAACTTTATTTAGAAAATCAGGAAAAAGTTTTAATTACTCCCAAGTGACAAGGAAACTAATTGTGACATTTTGAGGCACTTTTCAATTTTATTGATTTTTATTTAATTTTTTATTATTTTATTATTTAAAATTTAAAATATACCTTAAAAAAATAATATTTATTTTAACTTCAATTTTATTTTCCTTAGATGTCTCTGAGCACAAGAAAGTCATAAACCTCCTATTATAATTTTTTTTAGTTTTAATTTAATTTCTTTAATTATTTTAATGCAAGTATCAAATTTAGCTTAGTAGATCAAGTTTAGTGGGTAAATTAGTTCAAAATAATTTCAAATTTTTATAGAGGGTTAATGTGACTATTTTTTATAGTGTGGCATAATATTATTTTATTTACTTTAATTTTAATGAGTTTTAGGATTTAAACAACTATAGTAATTTACTTAAATATTAAAACTTGGTTTAAATTTTTCTTAGGGTCCACTGGTCACAGTGAAGCTACCAAAACAAATTTTTAATTTTTTAATTTATATTTTAATTTTTTAAATTTTTTTTAATTAAACAAAGGTGACTTATTTTGAAAATTATGGCTTCCACACTTAGAGGTGTCCTCTCACTTTGGGAAAATTTGAGAACACACCTATGAATAGGAAGTTTAAACTCCAGAGGATACTTAATTAATTAACATTTGTTCAATTAAATTTAAAAGATATTTAGAGTTTAAACTTCCTAGAGACCAAATTTTCCCAGAGTGACCAAAATTTCTCTAGAGTCACTCTGGGTTGCTAGAGGGTCTAGAGAAATTTTGGCAGGGTTTGGCTAAGTTTTGAGCATATACCTCTTCTTGGCCATGGGGGTGATCTTATTTATAGAGGAGACTCTTGTGGTTAACAGGGCATGCCATAGTGGCAAGGCAACTGCTTAGGGTTAGGGAAGAAGTGCTTCAGTGGCCATTGAGGCTTAGCCAGCTCAGGGGAGTTTAATTTTGGGTTTTGACTATTTAGGTCTTCTAGTGTTGGGTGCTTTTTGGTGACTATGGTGGCTAGCCAGCCAAGGTCAAGTCACCTCTATGGTCATGTGAGCTAGAGGTGCTGTGAGGTCAAGTCCATTTGGTTCAATGATGGCTCCAAGGTGGAAATCCAATGTGAAATTAAGGTTTGGGTGAAGTAGGCTAAGCTTGGATTAACTCCTTGGTGACTTAGCTAAGTCAGGCCTTAAAGTGGTTAGGGTGAGTCTCATGACTTCAAGACAGGTTTTGGTGAGTTTGAATGGCTAGTTCAAGCATGGGTGAGTGGTTTAAATGTTGCATGAAAAGGGTAAGTCCAAGTGAAGAGGGAAGAGGGAGTGGTCTCCTCCACTTGCCAAAATTGGTAAGTTTGACCTCATGATGCTCATGGAAGGCTCCATGAGGCATTTCATACCATGTATGATTCCATGGAGATGTTTCATGCAAAAGGAATTTAGGATTTTTATGAATTTTGAATGAAAAGGTCAACATTTCTTATGTTGTTAAGATTTCATGTACATGCATGATATGTTTCATATGATGCTATGATGAAATGAATTTGAATTCCATAAGATGGTGGTGAAAAATTTTTTTGTCATGTGGGCTTTTTCAAATCAATGAGGTGGGATTTTAAAAAAGCACATGGGTATGGGCCTTTAACATGCATGATGAACTTGAATTTTAAAATTGACCATGGGCTAGTCAAATGGATTTGTAATTAGTTGAAATTGAATTTGGATATGTTGAATTTGATGTGAATTTGAAATTGGGGCATTTGATTGATCATGAAGCTCAATTTGGTGAATTTTGGATTTTGGATCATTTTGAGGCAATTTATTTGCGCATGGACTCAGAGTTTGGAATTGACTTTAATTGGGCTTAAGTTTGGTCTCAATTGGGCTAGTACATGATGAATTTGAGTTTAAAATCAAAGTTGGGAAAATTTGAGATCAATTGAGGGAAAATTGGGGTGATTTGGGAACTTTATGCATTTTTGAGCAATTTGGGAATTTTGGTCAAAATGGGTCAATTTTGCCTAATTGGGCCCAATGAAGTGGCTCAAATTGATTTTGGGGAAATTTTAAGTGATCATGGAGATTTTGGGAATTTTTGGGATTTTTGTGGTTGGTTGGTTGAAGGGTATTTTAGTAATTTTGGGATGTTGGGAGAATTATGGGAATTTTAGAAAAGTTTGAGGTATTTGGTCAATCTGAGTGATTTGTAATGGTCAACAAGGAAGTCTTATGGCTAGATCGTAGGCTCCTAAGGAAGAAAAACTAGACATCAATCAAAAATGAGGTCAACAAATAGACCCCCAATAGGTGTAGTGTGTTAGGCATGCACACCGCATGTATTGGCGTTGATCGACGAGATCAACAAACCAACACAACTGCCTAAGCCTATAGGCTTGGAGCAGAAGAGAGAGAAAATGTGGAAAAGTTTTCTGCTAAGGAGTATACAAGGACTCTCACTGGGGATTTGCAGGTGTACCCTCAGAATGTCAATTTCAAAAGTGAATTTGAAATTAACAAGGTAATTTATGCTTGTTAACCGAAGTGAGAGGCTACGCAACAGATTTACGAAGATAACCACCAGGGACACTGAAGACCACGAAGAACATTTGATTTGATTTCGACGCTTTAATTTTAAATTTCAATTTTTACTTATATTTTAGTTTAAATTTAGTGAAAATTTAATTTACAGAAGGAAAAATATGTGAAGAGAGCAGATTGAGATAGAATACACAGAGACTCACATCCAAATCAAAAGATATCAAAGGCGCAAAGAAATGAGAATAGTTTGCCTTGCATTAATCGAAGGGCTTATTCTCATCTCAAAAATATCATGTAGAGAATCAGGTGCATTGTTCCATTTAAGGTGGTCTTAATCCGATCTTAAAAGATGAGAATAGAGCACCGTACTCCACTTAAGGTGGTCTTAAGCCTATCTCAAAAATATTTTTTAGATAACCAGATGTTGTGATCCATTCAAAAGATGAGAATAAGGTGTCGTTCTCCACTTAAGGTGATCATAAGCCTATCTCAAAAATATCATATAGACAATTGGATGTCGTGTTCCATTCAAGGTGATCTTAAGCCGATCTCAAAAAATGAAAATAGGGTGTCATGCTCCACTTAAGGTGGTCTTAAGCGTATCTCAAAAATATCATGTAGAGAATCAGATGTCGTGTTCCATTCAAGGTGGTCTTAAGCCGATCGCAAAAGATGAGATTATGGTGTTGTGCTCTATTTAAGGTGGTCTTAAGCCTATCTTGAAAATATCGTGTAGAGAATCGAATGTCGTGTTCTATTCAAGATGGTCTTAAGCCAATCTCAAAAGATAAGAATAAGGTGTCGTGCTCCATTTAAGGTGGGCTTAAGCCTATCTCAAAAATATCGTGGCACATTAGAAAGGAAAGCTCAAGGACTCATATCCAACCTAATAGTATCTGAAAGGGAATCATAATTTAGGTATTGATCCCGAGATTGGAACTGGAATTTAGGTACAAGCTCGAAATGAGAATTGGAACCCTCATTTCATTTAAGGGGGTCTCACGCCGATCTCGAATAGTAGTAAATAGGAAACCTTAACTCAATCGAAGGGCTTATTCCCTCAACCTCTGAAATATAGTGTGAACCATTGCAAAGCACTGTGAAATCAAATGTTGGAATCCTCATCCTCTAAAATATAGTGTGAACCATTACAAAATAATGCAGAATCGAATTTGGAATCCTTATCCTCTAAAATATAGTGTTTTAAATTTGTGGGAATTTGTGGAATTTGTGAAGATTGATAGTGTTTAAGAAATATTTGTAGGATTTTGTGAAGAGTGTGAAACTCCATGGGGATGTGAAGAAATTCATGTAGATGATGGAATTCGTGCTACGAAAGTGCAAAGCGTGGAACCTCGATATCGAGAAAAACTAGTTTATCATTTTTATCATTCTTTTCTTGTTGTCTTTATCATCATTTTTATTATCAAGTTGTATTTTTAAATTTAATTTTCATCACTTCATTAATTTTTTTAATTTGGAACTTTAACTTTATTATAGGACTTTCTTTGTATCGTTCTTTTTTCATTATAATTTTAGGACCAACACGTGGTCATGTGGCTTTTCATCAATTGCACAAAAAGCAATTTGATAAACATGCTGAAATATTGAAAGAAACTTCAATAGTTCTGCTTCAAATATGCAGTACAATTGATCATGCTGGAGCTATCAAAAGGAAACATGTTGAGCACATTTGAAACATCATATATCATTTATGCTATTCTGACACAATTTAAAAAAGGTGACAACTGACTATTTGTTTTGTCTAATTGTTCATCCCATGGGTTAAGCTAGTGACCAAGCTTACCTTCTAAGTATAGCTTTAGCTTAGAGGTATAGCTATCTCATAACTCGTACGATTGTAGCTCCTCTAATTTTGAATCTAGCTGGAATATGTATAGAACCTTGTTGTCATCCATTCTTCTCAGTGTGACATAAACCTTGCGTTGCGGCACCCCGGGAATGCAATTCGTTGCAAAATATGCTCCATTTGCTTTCAGGATTAGCACTGAACCAACCAATAGCAAAATCTCGACTGATCCTATGAACTCTCTAAAGCAAACAATTTCTATCTTTTTTTTCTAAATAAGATGTTGCTCTTGCTCATGAAAGATACTATGCAAAATAGACAGAAAAAATCATGGTGATCTATGTGGAGTGGAATGCAGTCCCCTTACTTGTAGATGTTCATGATGTAGCTTTTAGGGATGCAATCCTCTGGTAGTACGCCCCATCTGAACATCCTTTTAATCATTCATTTTATCACAGATGGTAGGGGATCCACCTCATCGTACCTTAAAATCCCTGGGGCGTTTCCTTGCTTATCCTTAAAAAAATTATAGCATCATCCACACTAGATAGTAATTCTGCCTTTCCCACGCATCCACTTCTGAGGCTCAACATATGTCGACTTCTTTAGCAATCCAACTCGGCCTCTACCTTTGAGATCGAAAACATAATCCAAAGTCCTTCTTTCACACTTTTTGAGAATACTCTCGTGTGAAGCTCCAGTCCTTCCAGGATATTGATGGGGTTCCTCTGAATTTCTTCATAATATTCAAATTCTTACTTTCAGACTCAGCGTATCTTCTCAAGCTCAGCTCTCGGTATAATCTGTAAATGCTGGGGCTGCACTCCTGAATAGATCTTTGAAGGTGCAGCCAAAGTCCTTTCTCCATCAGGACTGACCAAGTCTCCCGTCAGTGTGGTGATTGATCCCACGATAATATAGTTGTGTAAAACTTGTATAGTTGACTATGCTATGCAACGGTGCCAAAAAGCTTGATGCAATATTTTATGACTATAAAATTGAAGCAATTTATGTTAGGATTCTACGCAAGTATATGTATCGTTGTCAAGTAATAAAGGACTTTCTATTTAAGCACCAAATATAGATCCCACGGGGAAGGTTTAAATTTGAAATAATAAATTTACTAGGAAATTCACAGAAAGTCAATACAAAATTACAGTCGCTAAATTTGAATGTTTAGATATTATCAAAAATAAATAACAAAACTGAAATATAAAGTTTAAACAGAAACTACTAATCTATTAAACTATTAAACTATGTTTATGTGATGAAGATTTCTTATGTAAAAAAGCATATTTCCCACTACAATGAGGTTCTGGTAAAGTGAGATGAGATAAATAGTTCAATTATGTATTCTACCAAATAGGAGCAGTTTTAATTCTCTACCCTGATACAGTATAAAAGAAAATCATTGACTAATCTCAAATTTAGTCCCTAAATCTATGGCTATGCTAGGAGGATACTGGCTCCCACTCCTGAGCTCCCACTTCCCTTCACCTGAAGGCTAACTCTTCCTTTAGTTCTTAAACACTAAGACCAAATTAGGGATTTTAGTCTGTCACCCTAAAGGTTCTCCAATTCTACACCCAACAAAGTATATTTCCCTATTTATTTGCACTTAATTTCATGAACGAAGTTCTCCTCCATGGAATCAACTATGATCCTGACTTTGTTGTTGAACTCATACTCCATTTCTTGGATCATATGTTTCACAACATATTTTAGCAATTCAATTGGAGAGATCGAAAAGTAAATTAAGTTCAGAGTTGAAAAATCATCACTGTTTATTTTATATTTTAATAATGACACATTTATATTATCTCTTCATTTCACCATATCTCAGAGTAGGGAGAAAGATAAAGTAAACTACTCAAACTTCATGAGAAAAATACAAAAAAACACACATTTCATATATAAAAGAAAGTTCATACAACACTAATAAATAAACAACACTTATCTAAAACTTTTTCTCAAAGAAGCAAATGCCTTGTAGCCTTTTCTAGAAAATGAAGGAATAGAAAAATCTTGCTTTTCTCATTCTACAACACTCTTAGAGAAAAGTTCATGCTTATTATCATCACAAAACTCTAAATTATAAGAATAATGGACTCTAAATGTTTATGGAATGAAAAATAGAAGAATGTGTGATGTGTAGAAGGTTGAATGGAAAGGTTGAATGGATGAATGGAAGGGATGAAATGGCAGGAAGAGTCTCCTTTCTGATCAATTTTGGCCCCAAATAAAGCCTAGATTCGGTTCTTCAATAGGCGTCTCCAAAAACTCTTCAAAATGCATCCAAATTCATCAAATCTTCTAGAAATTGAGGCTGAGCCGACATTGCCGCCATCGGCTTCAGTGTCCTGTAATTAAATTCCTCCTCTTTGTCAAACAGCGCCGTCAATGCTGAACAATTTTCAACTTCTTCATTTTGCTCCAAATTTCACATTTTTTGCTTCTTTTTTGCTTTAAGTCTTAAAATTCAACAACCTGCAAAGAAACATAAAAATTCCTTCCATTAAAGTGAAATATAACAAAAAGTGAGTATAAAATATGGGTCTAAAAATGCATATATTTTTTGTGTATCAGTGATCATCGACTGCAACTGACTAGTCTACTCCATCAGGTATTGTATTCCTTCGGCTTTCTTCCTCTTTAGTGAGGAGACTTCCCTGGCACTAATTCTAAGTACTGAAGGCAGTCCTTCTGCTTCACGGGAATAGACAATGTTCATCACGGGGCCTTCATAGTCTACATTGACTTGACCGTAGTCCAACTCAAAACTCACCATGCTGCCCTAGGTTGCCTTTTCTTCATTGAGTGTGAGATTTAAGCCATCTTTAAAAGCAAAGAGAAACCTCTAGCCTACCATTTTCTTACATAAAACAGGGGAAACATCAGCACGTTGTTACTTTGCGTGAACAAGAATAATAACAAATCATTATTAAGCAAATTTTAAAATTTTACATTTGTAAATATTTTTTTAACTTAATTTAGTGAAATTTTAAAAGTTAAAGAAGAAGATTTAGATGTGCAAAATTTGAAATTTTATTTTCTTAAGATTAATTTTGTTACAAAATATTTGGACCCAGTCATAGACAATGGCCAAATATTACCACAAAATGTGTAACTCTTTTAAAGTTCATCTCGGAGAATGTCAAGTTGTATAGTATTTCTTCAAATATCATCCATTGATCGGTAGCATGGGCCTTTCACCCTAGAAATCCATTAACTGATAAGATCCTTCTAACAAAACTTTTTCTATGACAAGTGGTCCCTCTCAGGTTGGCTCAAATTTTCCACCTATCCTATGGTGTGCAAGGATAGGTCTTCTGCGGATGAGAACAAGTTCACCAACATTAAATGTCCTAGGGCGGACCAATTTATCATAGGCTTGGAGCAACTTTACTTGATAAAGCTCTAAATTTTGTTGTGCTTCCAACCATTTTCCTTTGAGGCTTTCCAGCTCTTCAAGTCTAAGCTTGACGTTGTCTTCAACTGTAATTCGATTGGTGATGAAGAATCTGAGAGATGACACCTAAACCTCTAGTGGGAGTACAGATTTGGACTCACATATAAACCTCTAGTGGGAGTACAGATTTGGACTCGCACACAAGCGAATATGGTCTACATTGTGTAGGCATCCAGAATTTTATCTCGTAGGCCAACAAAGCTTCTAACAACTTCTCATGTCATCCATTGTCTAATGTTTTCTTCAAAATTTGCAAGAGTGTCTTATTGAAGGCCTCCACAAGGTCATTTTTTTTGGGGTAATAAATTGTAGAATATCTCTAATCTATTCTGTGATGTTTGACAAAATTTTTTATCTTGGTGCGCTTCAAGCAAGGCCCATTGTAAAAAATAACTCTATGTGGAACACCAAAATGGTAGACAATTTGACTCTTGAAGAACTGCAGAAAATGGTGCGTTGTGACTTATAATAACGACACTGCCCTGCCCACTTGGATAAGTAATCTATAGCTGTGAAAATGAATTTGTGTCCTTTAGAGAATGGCGGGTCTATCGGACCCACTATGTCCGTGCCCCCAACACTCGAATAGCCACAAGGCGACTGTTGGGTGCAGCAAATTTGGAGGTCGGTGCAAGACCACTCCATGCACCTAACACAGGTGACATTTTTCAATTGTATCCATGCAATTTATTATCATTTCTGGCTAATAATATTCGAGTCTTTTAATCTACATCTTCATCTTCAGGCCTGACTGGTGAGCAACACACAATCAGGCGTGTACTTCTTTGACAATATCTTGTGCTTGTGCTCTGCTCAGACATCACAACCCCATTTGATTGAAATATCATCTGTAGAGAACATTACATATCAAAGCATATGACATGGCTCTTCTCATGATGTGATATGCTTCTGACTTATCTTTAGGTAGTTTTCCTATTTGTAAATATTTTATTAATGGCATGTGCTAATCTTTGTTAACATTAGAAACTGCATTGACTATCTCTTCTTTTTTTTGAGCTTATGCAAATTGTCGAGGTCGATCTTTGACAAAATTTGGTGTCCTTGCACTTGATGTTAATGGAATCTTCTGGTGGACACGCCAATTCTTTAACAAGCTTAGCTAAAATATCGGCATGGGCATTATCCCCTCTAGTAATCCAGTACAACGTCACATTGGGTATCTGTTTTAGCAACTTCATTGTATATTGGTGGTATTATGCTAATCTCGGCTTCAAGATCATATATTATCCAACGATATGTTAAATGACGAGTTGTGATTCACCATAGATGGAAATGTCTGTTATGTCCATTGATATTGCCAATTCTAATCTGGTGATTAATGCTTCGTATTCTGCTTAATTAGTCGTGCGCAGCTTTGCCAAGTGGTAAGAGAATCTCAACATGCTCTGATCTAGTGTAACAAAGATCATATCAATCCTTGCTTTTCTTGGTATAACTGCTCCTGATCTTTTATCTCTTCTAGCTGGCAAAGCTTTGTTGAAGTTCATTTCCCAACGTCTAGTGCTGGACTATTCTACTTGTAGTATCTGCTCATCTAGTTGATTGTTGTTGAGTGAGGACCCAGCTAGAAGTGGGTGTGCTGCAAGAAAATTTGCCAGAATCTATCTTTTGATAGCTTAAAGGGGCACAAATGTTATAACAAATTACAATAAAATCAACAAACTCCTTGCTAGACGTCTGAAAAGTGTTGATCAGGTCATCAAATATTGTAATGGATTAACTTTTGAAATAAGGGTGATCTTATGAGAAAGCATGTAATGCAGATGCTTTTGGGTAGTGAAAATTAAAGCCAGAAAATGCTCCTCAATAGGGGGATACTTTACTTCCGTCGATATCAGATGCCGACTCAAGTAGTAAAGTACATTTTCCTTACCCTCATAATTGACCTGAGTTGACAGGGCTCCGAGAGAGTCGTCCAAGGCCGCAGTATAAAGTATCAAAGATTTTCCTGAGATAGGGGCTGCCAAAATAGGAGGTGTCGTTAAATACTGCTTAATTTCCTCGAAGGCTCGTTAACATTTCTCTTCCCAAAAAAATTGGCATCCTCTTTAATTAATGTCAATAATGGTTGAAACCTTCCTGAAATATTTGATATAAAACATCTTAGGTATGTCAATTTGCTTTGAAAGGAACATAGGGTTTTGGAAGGAGGCATTTCTAAGATAGCTTTAACCTTAACTGGGTCATCTCAATTCCCCGATGATGGACAATGAATCTTAGAAATTTCCCAGAGGTAATGCCAAAAGTACACTTTAAGGGATTCATCTTGAGATTATATTTTCATAATCATTCGAACACGATCCTCAAATCATACAAGTTGTCTATTTCTTTTTTGATTTTGATGACCAAGTCGTCCACGTATCATTCCACTTGGTTGTGGATGAGGTCATCAAAGATCTTTGTCATAGCTCGTTGAAAATTTGCTTAAACATTATTCAATCTGAATGATATCATTATGTAGCAAAATATCACTGATCGATGTTTTGAAAGTTGTAAGCGATGCATCTTCTGGAGCCATCTTGATCTGATTATAACCTGACGATCCATCCATGAAGGAGAAAATCTTGTGTGTCGATGTGATGTCCACCATTAATTCTGGTATTGGTAGTGAGAACTCATCCATTGGACACACTTTATTTAAATCTTTAAAGTCGACACACACACGGATTTGTCCTTTTTTTTTAACTGGCATGGCGCATGTCAGGTATTATTCTTCTCTCATGAAGCTAGCTGCTATTAATTTCCTTAAATCAACAATGACTTTTTGCTCTATTTCAAGGCGCATTCTTCTTGGAGCTTGTTTCATTGGGGTCATGTTCTTATCCACCCTGAGCCTGTGTACTACAACTTCTGCAGATAATCCTAACATTTTTTCATAGCTCTAGGTAAAACAATCTTTAAATTCTGACAATAACTTGATTAACTTTGTCGATTCTTCTTCACCGAGTAGCAAACTTATGAAGGTGGGTCGGGGTTGCTCCTTAGTCCCAAGGTTGACTTCTTTCAATTCATCGATGGTTGATTTAATCTCTTCTTCAAATTATGGCGGAGCTTAGTCTATCGGTTAATCTTCAGAGTCACCCTCTACTTCAAGACTATCCTCTTCTGACTCGGTAGTAACAACGATACAAAATTTCGAGTCATCGACTGGTTCATTTGTACAAATTAGAGACCCTCTTTCAAATTGGGAGTTTGACTTTTAACATTCCATAACTTTTCAAAAATTTGTAGTTTATCCTTTGGTATCTACTTTGGCACATATCCGTATTGAATTAAATTTTGAACACAAGTGCTAATTCCATTAATTCATTAGAGTCATCCTTTTTCAAATTTACATAATTTTTAGAACTAGTAGTAGGAGAAGAACGATATAACTTGATTGGCTTAAAACCAACACCACGGACCTTCCTTAACTTCTAGACTCTCAATCTTTTTAGGGTGAATCAGAGTAAGGGTCAATGGTGTGCACGAAGTGGTTAGTCTGATCATACATTGACTCGTATTTACTTTTCTTCACATCCTCCAATGAAATCTCGAACAGTGGTTTCTTCTATTTTATCATCATTATCTCTTTATCAGACTTGTCTTCATCAGAGCTCTCTTCTGTGTCGATGCTGATGGTTGGCCTTGTCCATGTAATAACTGTGTTGGTTCTTCCTTGTCCACGTCCCCGGCCTCGACCTTGGATGTGTGGGCTAAAATAACCTCTACCAACCCATTGTGAAGAAATGCTAATAAATCATTGAAATGGATTTGAATGGTCTCTTCTTTGTGATTCTTCTGCATCATCCATCTCCTTCATCACTACTTCACCAGAAAAGACAGTCTTCTTTGGATGAGGGTATTATGCGTTGTCTTCGTGGATGTCTACTTCATGAACTGAAAATAGTTGTAAATCTCCATTGATGCAATGTTATTGTCCTTCTTTGAAATACTCGATACACTGGTGTAGTGACGACGGAACCATATTATGCCTGTCCAGCCATAGTCGACCAAACAAGGCATTGAAAGAGGTCTCTGCATCGATGAAATGAAAGTTTGTGGTTATTCCTCTCTAAACTTTATTAGCAGAGTTATTGATCCAAGAGTTCTTTCTCTTTTCTAATTGAATCATTTTAAAATCTTCCAATTGGCAGTGAGCTCATAAGCGTCAATGTCCATGTAAGCTAATGTCCGTAGACTCATTAGGTTGAGCGACGCTACCAAAACTTTGGAAAGCACAAATCTATCGATGTTGACTAAAATGTAGAGCGGTCACTTATGATTAGCAGCATCGGTGAAGGTCATCCCAGGCTATTCATTTAATGAACAAACCTCATCCGAGGATGTGCTGGCCAATTGCGCTAAGCAAATTTCTGGTCAAGCAAGGTTGTAACCAGAGCTTTTCTCATCTCCTTTGACAGGATCAGAGCATCGTAGATGCTTAGTTTGGTCGGCAGTCTCTTAATATGAGCTATTACATTGTAATCCACTTTATATAGTCCACTGGTTTTACTTTGAATAGGTATTTCTTCTATCGGTGGGGGCAGCTTATCACGAGTAACTATTTGCTCCCCTTTATCTATTGGAGTCATTCTTAGAGATAGGATCTTTCCACTCCTCAGATTTACTTCTATAATCTCTTCTTCTGCTTTTTGTGATGTTGTAGGAAAATCATCTGATTTTTTTTTCTATATCAGAAAAATCTAAATTGATGGCAAGCAGTGCTCCTTGGCAATCGAGGACTGGCTCCTCGCTCCTAGAACTATCATAATCGGAATCATTGATATCTTCTTCATTTTCTTTACCGAGTTTTTCGAACTTAAGTACGATTTGAGGATCATTTCAAGATTGAGATCACGGTTAGATTGGTCACAATCAATTATGTCATCACTAGAGAAAATTAAAACGTAATTGAAATCATAATCATTATAATTAGAAGACCCAGAGGGGCGAAGAAATAATCATACATGGTGAGGGGTTCAAGGATTTTCTCCCTAAAATCTAAGATAACAAATCCAACAAAGGAAGCCCCTATCCTACCCCTCACACTATCGGTCTTCACGATTACATTCTTCTTCTTTGGTTGTGGCAATTTCTCCAACGAAATCTCCAACTTGGGCTTGACATGATTTTGACTCTAAGCAGCGGATTGTACTAAAGGATTCTGAATTTGATCAAGTATCTTCTTAGATGACCTATTCCAAAATGTGCTTCATCCATCTTCTTCCGAATAAGGATATATTTGAGTGATTAGCTCTGCCAAAATCATATTTACATAACCTCTTTTAAGTTCTTTTAAATATTCTTTGAGAATTGTCATATTCCCTTCTTTGAGATTCCTCTCAAGCAAATCCTTAAAACTGAAACAGCTCTCTATGGTATGTCCAAGTAGTCTGTGGTAAGGGTGGTAGTTGGGTTGGTCTTTCTTATCAACTTCATCCAGCTTCTTTGGCTCAGGCAGTGTAAACTTGGACTTCTTCATTAGACTTCTGAGTATCTTTGGCACGGCTTCATTTTAAAAAGAGTATACTATCTTCATTCGCTTTGCGATCGTCAGACTTGGCCTGCATCTGTCCTGGATATCCTCTGCTGAAATTGCTACTGGCTAGACTAATTGTAATGCAGAGTAGACTGATGCTGAGGCTCGTTATGCTGGGATGACTACTAGTGACAATGATGAGACTGCTTGACTAGAATCATTATTGGCTTCTTGCTATTGTCGACAGTTGTCACTATTCCAAACTTCTTCACAAATATCTTAGTTATTATGGACTTCTTTGTCTTTTCTTGAGAATCCATATGCCTGACTTCCTCCTGCAAGCTGCTACCTTTGCTGAGTAAATTTTCAAATGACTTGATTGTAAGTCTCTTAAGCATGAAAACCACCAGTCTATGTATGCTTTTGAGAAGAATCTCAATTGCATGTTGCTCCTGCAGCTGAGGTTTTTATTTCATGCATAAGTTTCTCCACCTCAAAATATAATTAATCAAGGTCTCATTGACCTTTTGCCACTCAAACACGAGACCCCCTATCGTAACGTGGTGTTGCACTCTGGTGAATCTTTTTAAGAAAAATAGCTCCAACTTGGCAAATGTCTTCACAGATCTGTTGGGCAATTCTGCATACCCATCAAATGTTATCCCTGACAAGATGCAGACAAACTGTCGGAAGAGCAAAGATTCATTACCCGTGATGTTGCAACAACTGGCTCGGAAGTGTGTTATGTGCTTGCAAGGGTTTTTGGTTTCATTGAATGTCTTGAAATTTGGCGACGCAAAGCCCTTAGGATAGGGTACAGCATCAAACTCCTCCGGGTAAGCTCTACCCCTTAAAACGGATGCACCACCTTTGGACTAGGCTAGGGCCTCTTTCACTTGTTGTTTAACCATATGCGTAATATCTTTCTCTTGGGTCATACTCTGGACGGAATCCTTATTTGGCTGCTCATCTCGATTGGCGAAATCTACATCCCTTCTTCTATCATCTGCAATTTGTACAATTTCTAGCTGGTTGAATTTTGGCGAAGCCATCTACGGTGAATGAGGTTGTCCTTGTATTGTAGCCATGGCGGCTATGTCGGCATACATCTCTTTCATACTTTTCTCCATATGGATGATTTGTTCATCCCTTAGTTGAATGGCCCTTCGCAAGTCATCTGCGATACTCTCCTCACCGGAAGATGGAGCGAAACTTCTCTCAATGATGTTTATCTCTATGAAATCTTCATCAATGTAGTCTATGAGATTGAAACCTTCATCCTCAAAACCTACTCCTCATTCTTTGGCTAACTCAAAAATCTCGGCTCTGAGCTTTTCCACTTTATCCTCGATTATCCTCCCTTAAAATACTTTAAGAACCAGTGGTTTTTCTGGAACATTAATTGGCTTTTCAACAGACTTCATAGTAAAGGCATTAGCAACATCTGATGCATTGGACCTATGCTTCATTCTCTAGGACTGTCCCACAGGAACATCAAAATGTACTGGTGCGGTGACCTTACGTACCCACACCTTTTTGTTTGATGTTGATGCCTTGTAACGGAGTGTCTCGGAGGAGGCATTAGTATGTCAAAGAGAGGCATGCTCCCTATGCGCACGAACAAAATACATCAACAAGCAACTTCTTTTCTTTATTCCTCCTTGGGAAATCATCACAACAATGACAGCTGGTATCCTTGGTCCCAGACATGACTTGACTGGTCGGCGTCCTACTGGCCTCAGAGCAATAATGGTAGAATCTGTGATGGTAGAAACAACATTAACTCAGTTTCCAATGCAGGATTTAACATGAATACGAGCTGGTGGAATTTCAACTAATTTCTAAAATTGACGGGCGGATCTGACATCCTTTAAAATTTCTTTCTTCATCCAGGGTGAAACTGCGCATCCTTCTTGTTTAAGCAACTCAATGATAGTACACCCTTCTTTGGCAGCCAGTCTTTCAAATACAATACGAACTTTGGTAATAGGAGCGGGCTTCTCTCTCTCATTACCTTGACCATGAAGAATTGGTGAAGTAGCGACAATCTTAAGGACGTTTTCATCCCTAGTAGTATCCATCAATAAATGGAACCTACTTCCTTGTAAGAGAGGAGCAATCTCAAGTAATCTGTGTTCCTCCTGGTGAGGAGTCTCATCTAAATGGTCTATCTCTGTCGTCTGGGCCCTAACAGCCCTCTTAATCTTATCGTTTTAATTTCTCTTTTGTGAATTCATTAGTTGCGTAGACTTAGAGCTGGAACCTACTTTCAACACTGAAGGAACGGTGGCAGACACATCAACTGAATTTTCCTAAGTCAAAACTTCTTCCCCCTTCGTAAGTGGCATAGTATGCACAACAACGGTGAATCTGGTGGTGGTAGATGCAATGACTCTCTTTAGTGTAGAGATAGTAGATCAGGCAGACGTGAAAACAGCTGACTTAACGGGTATCGGGGTAAGAAGGGAAGTCCTGGGGGGCAATTCAGGTCAAATCCAGCAGACAATTCTTGGATTTCTGAGGTGGTGACTTTCATGAAGACAAATGGGGTCTTGCCAAGCGTGACATCAAACTCGTCAAATCCAACTCCAAACTAGATTGTAAGGGCGATATTGCAAACCTGTTGGCTGGTGGGCAAGTTGCAAGAAAAAGGCTAAAGTTGGGAACGTCATCGTAGCAGCTTCAAAGAAAATTTCCATGGGTTAGTATCGGTCAATACCTCGTAATTCAAGTGCAAGCACTAGAAATTAATGGAGGTTGTCCTACAGACTAGGCACACCTTTATTTTTATTTGATTTAGTTTTGTGAGGGTTCTTTAGGATTTAATTTAAGCTTATCGTTTGTTAAGCAAATTAAATGTCAGAAGATTTAATTAAATAAAGCAAGCGGTTAAAAGATGTAACAACTCGGTTCGATTTGCAAAATAAAAAACCAAACCCGAAAGGTACGAAAAAAAAAGGATGAAGTTTAGGACCCAATAAGGGACCGAATTTACAACACACTTCACCCAAGTGAAACTAGTTCACCAACACACCTATTGGGGGTCTGACCCCACACAAAAGATGAAGTCCTAAAGAACTTCTGAATCTCTCTGTTTATTGGTGATTAAACAGATGGTCCTAGAATCAAAAAGAGTCGAGTACTTGCCCAAGAAAGAAATGGGCAAAGCATGCCAATGGAAGAAGGGTAATTTGGACCGTGAGAGACATAAACACACTACCGATGTATGAAGACAAGATTTTATGATCTTAATGGAGAGAGAAACCCTTCCCCAACGAAGTCGCCAGAGATTGTCAGCGGAAAAAGTGTGCATGTGTGTGTGTTTATAATATAATATAATATAAATTTGAAATTTTAGAAAAAAATAATGTTTTAACTTTGAAAAAGTAATATTTTATTATTTTTTAAATATGAGACCAAACTGATTTCGTATAAATGATAGTTTAAATGATCGAGCATAACACAATAAGTATAGCTATCCCGAAGGATAGATATTACTAGTGAGGCTCGATTAAATAAACTAAAGAGTTATGATATTCATTTGGTCTGCGAACAATTTTTTATGTGCTAACAAATTCTTCTATCTAATATAGAAGATTAGATAAGGTTTATATTATGTTGGGTTCTTAAAGTTTCTTATAAAGGAAAGCCCCTATAGTTAATTACATGACCAAAGTCACTTAAGAAACCTCTCAATTTAGATCATAAACTCATGCCTTCAAGAATTTCAAATGGTAGGACTTTGCAAAATTTGAATAAAGAGGTGTCAAATGGGAAAGGTTCAAACTTGGAACATTTTGTTTTGGAATCCAAAAGAAGAAGATCTAGGGCATGCCACAGATCCTGATCTAGGGATATCATGGATCCTGAGGAGAACCTCGGTGACTTCCCAAGCAATCCTATTGTTTGGCTTCAATTTTTTGTGAGAAGAAATGTTAAATGATTCATCATACTAATTATTATTATTTAGGGCTTACATTTGTATGAGATAATCATACAAATAGCTTGGAGGATAGGAGAATTTAGGCCGTGACGAACGACAACCCCAGAATCCTAAAACGAGTTAGGGCTTAGATTGCACAACATGATTATGCAAATGCCTAAAGATGAGTTGTGTATTTATGTCACACTGGGCGAATAACCACGAAGTCCTGTGGGTTGTTGTTTAATTCTATGAAAGGAGATTATTATTTTAGTTTCTCGTGTTGTTGTAGATCTATTTGCCCTCTTGAAGTTGTTCTTCTGCGCATCCTTGTTGTGTTGTCGATGGCGCTAGCTTTAAGCGCCTTGGTGAAGTAACAGTCCTAAAGTATGAGGTTTAAAGGTTTAAATGGCAATTCCAATTCAATCATTATTGGGGGGGTTTAAGTTGATGAGAGCGACACCAATTAGAATCTCATAGTTCCCTTATTTAGGTACCACTATTTTCTTTTGAATTTACTTAGCTTAAACGAGTTGTTGGACCCATTTAAACCAAGAAGATCTCGTTAGCAACCATGGGTTACCTCATCTGATGGACTCACGTAAATTCAAAAGGATGTGTTATGAAATTGTTGTTTTTATTTTGGTTTTAAAAATGTAGTTTAATTTTGAAAAAGGTTGATTGCTTTTGGAAAGTTTGTTTTTGTTTTGCAGGTAAAGTAAAATTTACGACCAAGAATGTATAATATTTTAAATCAAGGGTAAATTAAACTATAAAAGCGTACATGTCACATTCTAGCTACTCCCACTGAAAGAGTAACTTTTGCAACATGTATATATAAATTTGTAAAAATTTAAATGAAATTGCGAGAAAGGAAAATCAGGGAAGAAGGTTCAAGCTACCCTTAATGAGTTATGTCTTGCAAGAAGTTTAAATGGATGATTTTCTTGAGCAAAGTATAATAGGTTCATTAGTCCTTCAAAACATCCAAAAGATCATAAGGATGTTCGAAGCATGAACTCAAATAACCTTTAGGACCTTTTGAAACATCCCGAGTTCATTTGAACTTATTATATTGTTCAGATAATCATCCAATGACTGATCAAAATACCCTATGCTCGGTAAACTTGATGTTTTAATTATCTCATGAGAGGGGTACTTAATTAATCATTCAATGTTTCATTTAAAAGTTATATAAATGGGTACCCTTGAGGGTAAGATTAGGTGATTAAGAATTTTATGCCTAAAATGAAGGCTGGGCATGTAGTGTTTGCAAAATTTTCACAAGTAGTTATGTTTCTTTCCTAAACCTCATTAAGCAAATTCAAATATAAGCCTAGTTCAGTGCTAAGCCCTTAGGACTTATATGTGGATAAATTCAGGACCTTTAGGGATGTCAAATTATATAGTATTTTTAATCCTTATCAATGATTATATATCACTCAAACATCAACTAAGGGTTTTAAATTAGTGAATTATCATCTTCCAAAATCTAACCCCTCATCTTAGGATCATTTAATTTAATTAACTCCCAAATTATAATAATTAGGGGAAATTACAATTATATTTTTATTGTAGAAAAGTGAGGTATTTAATCCCTTGTGTTTCAATTTAATTAACTCCAAAATTCTATCATTTAATCCCTTGTGTTTCAATCATACAAAAGAGTTTATTATAAATAAAATTACTCATTTACCCTTTAATCAATCCTATAATTTAATTAAGATAGAAAAGTTAAAAATTAGCATTTTGCTCATAAGGTTCCCCACTCCATAACTTATTAAATAGAACTCAAATGAATTAAATATAACTCTAAATTTTTATAGTACCCCACTCATGGGTCAAATAAAATATAAAAGTATAAAATGTGATTTTTCAAAATTTAATTTAATTTAAATAATTATTTTACTAAAAAATATAGGGATTTTAAAAGTTAATTCATTTAATCAATCAAAACAAGCTATATGTCCTTAGGAAAATTATTGGACGTTCACCTAGGCTAGAATGATTAGGACAATTTTTAGGTTAAAGTACTACCCCTAAAACCTAATCACTTTTAGGTTAAAGAATGATTAGGACCAGTTTTATCTCATGAAAGTGGTCCATTGACTCATAGCTTTCGCCTAGCTTTAGCCTAATTAGGGTTCCCCACTCCATAATTATTAAATTTATTTAATGTTTTTTAGTATTAATTAAATTTAAAATATTTTTAAAGTTAAAAATTAATTTATATATTTTTATTAAATCACTATGAGTCCAAGGAAACCAAAGAAACAAATTTCATATTTTTTGTGATTTATATTCTATTTATTGTAGTTATTTAAGTGCAAAATTATGGAAAATTCATTTTTAAGCCTTTAAAAAATTTATAACTTTATTTAGAAAAATAGGAAAATGTTTTAATTACTCCTAAGTGATCAAGAAACCAATTGTGACATTTTTGGACACTTTTCAATCTTAATGACTTTTATTATTTTTTTTAATTATTTTAATTATTTAAAATTTAAAATATACCTTAAAAATCAAATATTTACTTTAACTTCAATTTTATTTTTCTTAGATGTCTCTGAGCACAAGGAACTCAAAAACCCAGCTCTTGTAGATTTTTGAATTTTAATTTAATTTATATAATTATTTTAACGCAAATATCAAATTTGGCTTAACAAATCAAGTTTAATGCAAATTTAGCTTATGTGAAAAAACATCGACAGACATAAAACCTCTACCTACTAGTATCAACCCTCACTTGTCAACAACTACTTGACCTTCCATGGACAACATATAAATGATAGACAACATATAAATGAGAAAGCGTGATAACATTAACAAAAATTTGAGCATGATTTAATTTGAACCTATTAAAATTATTTTGGAATGAATGTAATGTGAAATTTGATTGAATATCAATATGTTACAAATATTTTTAAGTAGAGTAAAAGCCCAAAATATCCCTCGACTATTAAAAAGTGTTTTATTTAATACCAAAAATTTAGAATGCTCCAATTTAATCCCGAACTATTAAAACTTGCACCAAATCGATCATAAAGATTATGTATTCGGACGATCATCCAACTAAAAATATCAGCTGATGAAAAATGAACCAATTGTTAAAAGTAAATTAAAAATTATGATTTATCACAAATAAAAAATAATTTATATACATAACCTACATAAATTTAAAATAATTACAAATCCTCATTGAAATAGGCTACCACCAAATTTAGTAAAAAATATAATTTAAGACCAATTTGAAATGAAGTGATTAAATTAGACTATTCTAAAACTCTGAAACTAACTTCGACACTTCTTAATAGTAAGAGTATTATTTTTGGCTTTTACTCTTTTTAAGTAGATACAGAAATTCTTGTCAACAAAATTATGCTCGGAATGATCTAAGATAATTATCATTTAAATATAAAACTGTTTAAAAATTATATCAACAATTTCTACTACCAAAAAATTCTCAACTTCATATCATACTAAACACCATTAAAAAAAGGGGCACTTACATACCACTTATGTAATACCAAAATTATGATTTTTACATTCATATAACCCAAATCATTCATATCACATAAAATATCACTATTTTGATTTAAAAAAAGTGAATCACATCTTTCCATACATAGGATAGATAGCAAAAATAAAAATTAAAGTTTAGATGTTATAGATGTACTTTTATAGGAACTGAGTGGTCTATATGTAAATCTTCATAAAGAAATTATGGCACTGGTATGTGCTTATACTACTGTGGATAGACTCCAGAAGGTACTTAAATAGCATAATCAGTTGCAAGTTCCGAAAGGGATCTTCTATTTATGCCTATTCAGGGTGACAAAATTACATGATTGAACACGAGAATGTAACCAAAATACTGATGAGTAATGACGTCTTAATGAGAATAAAAGATGGACTGAATCGAAAAGCTTTCACAGAAAAAGCATGAAAGTTGGAATAGAAAGCGGGATTGAAATATTAAGGTTCGAAAAAATGCATTGCCAAATGATTTAAAAATGAATAAATACAACAACAACAACAACAAAGCCTCAATCCCACTACGTGGGGTCTGCTACATAATCATTTTTCTCTATTACGTCCTATTTAGTGTCATATTCTCATTTAGTTCTAGTAAATTAAGATCATTTTTTATACAATAAGCCCAAGTCTTCTTAGGTCTACCTGCCTTTCAACAAAAGTCAAATCTAAAACATCTGCTCTCCTAATCGGATCAACAGATGTAAAAATGAATAAATGATTGGGAAAAAATAATAAGAAATAAATATCAAGAAATACTAAATGATTTTATTTATAAGCCAGCAATGAAAGAACAACGGTGAATATAGAAACAAATGAACAAAATTTTCATAACCCCTTGTGAGATGATCATTTTCGGCTCATCATCATTTCTTGAAACTGTACTCTCTTTGCGTTCCAAATATCAATAATAGTAGGTGGGTAGGGCTCAAGCTGGCCATTTTCTTCAACCAGGTGAAAGAATTCCTGCTTAGTGAGGTTTTTCTTCCACACAAGCTCGTCAACAAGCTTGTCCGTCAGGGTTCTATTCTGCTCCAAAATCTAAAATCAAAAACAAAGCGACGTATGAGAAAAAATTTAGTTACCCTCAGCTTCTTTATTTCTAAAAGCAATATGTGGAATTAAATTTATACTTTCTTAGCTCGTTCATAGCATTTGCTAAGAACATGCAGGGCGTCCTGATCTATTTCCTGGTGAAGAAAGCAACGTTATAGTTGACATGTCAAGAAAAAATAAAATGAGAAAAAAAAAATATGGGAATATGCATTCATGCGAGCATACATTTATTCGATCCACAACCCAGAAATCGGCCAACCCATAAAATTTTTCAGAAAGACCACCAAGTACAAAGCTTCTTGCAGCGGATCTAGCATTATCAGCTGTTTCTGCCCAAATAGTGCTCATCTGCAAAAAAAAAAATCAATTTTCAAAAATCTGAATTCCGGTACAGCCCAAGAATGAAAGACAAACATGATATAAAAATTTAAAAAAAAATACATAAGATTAGGGGAACAGAGAGAGAAGAAATAATTATCCCAAAAGTGTTAAACAGGAAAACACTCTCTAAAGCAAGAGAATTGAACAAACATTTGGAATGTCATAATTTACTAACAAAGAAGCCTACTTTTTCATTCCACAACACACCATATCCCCACACCATCAAATAAGTTAACCCTAGGGAAATTATACCATCATCATCATCATCATCATCATCATCATCATCATCAAATTTTATGTTTGTTCAAGAGCAATTAGGTCAAGAGAATTGAACCCTAGGGCATTCACACCTTTTAATAATTTGATCACCCATAGTTACAATTCTGTCACTAGAGCTACTACTACTAAAATTAAATTCCATGTATTCAATTTTAGTTCTACTATTTTACATGTATTCAATTTTAGTTCTACTCAAACAAAGGCCTTTAGACTCCCAAGTAGACCTCTATAATTCAAGTTTTTCTTGAGCATTTTCTCTCATTTTATCCACGAGAACGATATCATCAGCAAAAAGCATACGCCAAGGTACATCCTTATGTAAGTGTCCAGTAAGACCATCCATAACTAAAGTAAAAAAAGATATGGTCTTAAAGCCAACAAAAATAGGAAAATATTTGATCAATCCTCCTTCTGTTCGCACATATGTAACATTTTCTTGTATGCATATCTTTAATGACTTGAATATAAGTCATATCAACACCTTTCCTCTCAAGAACTCTCCAAAGGATATCTCTTGGAACCTTATCGTAAGCTTTTTCTAAATCAATAAAAATCATATCTAGATCCTCCTTATTATCTCTAACCTCCTCAATCAAACCTCTCAATAAATGTATAGCTTCCATAGTAGACCTGCCCGACATAAATCCAAATTGAATATGAGATATCTTTGTAATAAGTCTTAACCTATTTTCAATTCTTCTCCAATTTCATGGAATAAAAAAAATGGTCAAGACATGCCTCAAAACTTCATTCCGCATGCTATTGAGGAGAACGGCTCAAATTAACACATAAAAAAAATTGCTGCATTATGGTGCAATATACAGCTTACTCAATATTGTTTTTTGCCTTGTACTTTTCCATTTTTAGCTTAGTCAAGCAATGGTGCAAGTTTAGGGTCAAGCCAGAGATGGAACGACATAGGTGTTGCTTAAGTTGTGAGAGGATCACGCAATCGAAAGGACTGCGAGTAAGAGGGAGAGTGTATGAGCATAGGGGAGGAGCTTTGAGCACATGTTCCTAAATGATGGTTTTAGGATAACTTTTTTTTCTTTTACGATTTTGTTTTTTTGCCTTTGAATACTTTAATTTCCATTCTTTTTTTACCATTTTAAATTTATTTTTACGAATTTTTTAGCTTTCATATTTCTTTAAATCTTTCTTAATTTTATTTCTTAATTCGTTTTAGATGTTTTATTTCCATTTACACTTTTTACTCATATTTTTATTGAATTTTCTATCAAACAATTTCCTTTAAGGTTTTAAGTTTCTTTTATTTATTACAATTTCGAAAATTTTTTACTAAACTTTTTTTTAAATTTTTTTCTTCCAAGATTGATAATTTATTTTCATTTTTCATAGTTTTGTTTCTTAATGTTTTTATTATTGGCTCTCAACAAGATGATTCAATTAGTAAAAATTATTTCTTTTCATTTGATAGAAATACTCGTGAACCAATTAATAGATTTATTGCAAATTTAGATTAAGATAAAAATTATAAGCCTCAAATAATTTCTCTGGCTTTAACAAAAGAATAAAGATAGAAATGATGATTAAATATTGCAAGTTGATTTTATAAAAATGGGATTTCATTCAACAAAAGATTAATATGTTCTACATTTTACAATTATTTCAATAAGACAACAAGCAAGTCCTACTAAATTTGAACTCGTCATAACTGTTTTGCTGGACTGTTGCAAGATGTCAGCATGAGCGACATCATCACCATCAGAATATATTTTTTAAGGTAGTGAAACTCTAGCATAAAGTTTGAGATGTAAGTTCGTAAAAATATACCATGAAGATGCTTTTAAAGAACATTCACAAAACTATTGTCATTTCAATAAAAGTTCAAACATCGAGACTTTCCCAAGTCACGGGAATGGTCATTATGCTTAAATGAAGTCATCGAGGAGCAAATATTAAGTGTGGTATCCGCATGTGCGAGTCAATGGTATTGGAGTGGTATTAGGGTGGCATTTTCTTAAATACCACCCCAATAGGACCAATCCACACCAATCCGCACCTAGCTCGTCCACACATAATATTTTATCCTCATCAAGAGAGCTCATAAATGGTGGGCCTCTCAAATTAGTCGAAAAAGCCAATATATTCAGTTTGTCCTTTAATAGGCTCATGATGTTTGGTGAAGTCTAACATGACTTTAGCCTACTAGTCCCTAAACGTATTTCCAAACTTCAAAATGAAGAGAATTTGAGCCAAGCAATTCCAAGTATGATTAGATTGACAATGATTGAAAAAAAAAATGTGTAAAATCATCCTCATAAAAATTTTTCATTTTTTTAATCCAGTTACATTGAACTAGACCCTAGCAACTCTTTCCATATCTTTTGTTCAGCAATCCTGTATTTTCCTAGGGACGCCATATCCTTGTCCACTTGTGGTTCACTCTTAATATAATTTAGTGGTGCATCTTCTTCCTTAGGTTACAGTGCTTAAATACATATATAATTTAGTTTATCCTTACAAATCAAAATATTTCTTACCTCTGGAGAAATTTGAGCTAACGCAGTACTAGTACTGAGTGCTCAAGCAATACAAGTGAAAATTTTCAGTTGTCCTTACACATTAGAATATTCCTAGCATTAAAACAATAGTTTGGGTTAGCATAGTATTGGCCCTGAATTCTCAAGCAATAACCTGCTTCAAGTTACAATTACACATCAATATATTCCTTGAGCGAAATTCAACTTAATATAGCACTAGTCCTCAAAGGTTAGGCAACAAACCAACATGTTCTAGATTATCCCCATATGTGAGGATATTTCATAACTCCCAAGATGTCCAAGATAATCTAGTACTATACCCGAATGCTCATAGAATACACCAATATGGTTTAGGACACCCTCGATATTCCATACCTTTTGATAAGTTTGGGACAATACAACGCTAGCTTTGACTATAGTAGTAATATGACTACATGGTTTAAGTTATCCTTGGTATATACGATATTCCATACCCTGGGAGAAGTCAACGTTAAAATAGAACTAACCTTGAAGAACTTGGGCAAAGGCAAAAATGTTTAGGATATCCTTTACCTTTTGAGTACTCCAAGTCAACAAATTGCTAGTTCTGAATGCTGAAGTATAACATTTACATGGCTTAGATTCCTTACATCCGAGGATATTACATATCTCAGAAAGTTTAATTTAGCATGACACTAATCATGAAGGCTATGGCATTACATCTACATGGTTTAATTTTATCCTTAAACTTGGCAATATTCCTAACCTCCAAAGAAGCTGTGGATTAACATACCATTAGTCCTAAATGCTCAGACAATATGCTCATATGGTTAACTTTATTATTACCTCAAGAGGAAATTCTCTCTCTATAGAAATTAGGGTTTAACATATATTAACCCTAAAGAATGCATTGATTTTACCCCCACGGTTCAGGTTATCCTTAAACACAAGGCTATTCAATAATCTAAGGGAATGTTTGGCGGCACTCAAGATTTACATTAAGATTTAGTAAATCCAGTAAATTTGGATATACTGTTAAATCCAAAATAGTGTTTAGTTCAGTTGAGGTTAAATCCAAAAAATTAGGTAGACATGTTTAACATTTTATTTCAGCTTCTTATAGCCATGACTTTCTTCTCAAGTTAAATCCGTTAAATTTACCAAATGGTTGGATTTAACAAATCCCGATTTACATCCAAAAATAAACAGAAGGGAGAGAAAAATGTATTTATTGGAAGGTCAGATTTAATTTTTTCATTTTTTCGTGTTTGGCTGAATTTACATTAAATCCAGCCTAAATCCTGTTAAAATTATGCCACCAAACACCTCCTAAAGATGTTTAGATTAGAATTATACAAGTTTTGAATGCTGGAGCACTATATCTTCTTGATTAAGATTGTTCTTGCACTTTAGAATATTCCTTACCTCCAAAGAAGTTTGCATTAGCATCATACTAGTCCTAAAGACTAGAACATGCTACACCTTTTAAAATTACCCTCATCATGGTAATGTCCAGGGGGAATCTTTAGACGCTACTCATCCACAGAAAAATAATCGTAATTTAACACTCACTTATGTCAGTCAACACCAAAATCATTAACAACAAATGATACAATGATAAATATGTTGAGGGTTAATCTATTGACCACTTTAAACTTGATAACTTAATATACTGAAGCGTTTAGGACCAAACTCCACGCATGCCCTTGACCTTTTGGATCCCAAGGATCCAACTAGAAAACAATCACATCAAGCATTTGATGATCCGATTAGAATGTTAGGTAGATGAGTGGCTTCACACTTAGAGACAAAATGTGAAACGAATATATTCGTGATATGGTTGGTGTAGCTCCAATGACAGACAAAATTAGATAGAGTTGTCTTAGATAGTTTGGTCACATTAAATATCGACCATCTGATGATCTGATTAGAAAAGTAAATGTTTTAGAATCGACTTACGTAAAGAAAGACAGAGGTAGAAATAGGAAGACTTGGGCATATTGTATAAAAAATGATCTTAATTTATTAGAATTAAAGGAAATTATGACACTAAATATGAAATCTTAATTTATTAGAATTAAAGGAAATTATGACACTAAATATGACACAATGGAGAAAAAGGATTCATGTAGCTGACCCACTTAGTAGAATAAATGTTTTGTTGTTATTGTACAAATAATGAAGCAAACGTAAAAATAAAAAAATAAAAACGCACTGATGCGGCAGTTTTGTGAAGCCTTATAAATATCTTTCAATACTATAATACACACACGACAACACGAGTAATAAATATGCGGTTAAATCCCAATAAAAATAAATTCAGTATAAATAGTTTTATCTTTTCAAATTTTTAAGCTGTCAAATCGTAATAATAATGCAAATATACGCATCGCTTAAGTAATAAAGGACTTTAATAGATTTTTAAGTATCAATCGCACAGATAGTTGAAAATTCTTATGATTATAACATCAAGCACAATATTCAAACTATAAAACTAAAGTAAGCAAGACAAATCTAAAGTAAATTTAATGTGCGTTAAATGAAATGCAGTTGAAAGAACTAAGTTAACTAAACTAATTGCTAAACTTCAAAAGTAAACTTATAAAGAATAAAGTTTTGAAATGAAGAGTTCAAATTTAATCAATTATAGATCATTAAAAATTTATTTATGGTAGTCCTTGTAAATGCAGTCGCAACAATTAAATTGTATTGTGTGAAATAGAAGCAATTATATTATTTGTCCTCTGAGAGTGCATAAAAAGCATTGACTAATCAAGAGTTTGGTCCCTAAATCCGTGGTTAAGTTGTGAGGATATTGGCTGCCACTCCAGAGCTCTCATTTCTCCCTCACTTGAGGGCTAACAATCTCGCTTTAGTTTTCCAATCAACTGGACCAAATTGGGGATTTTAATCTATCACCTTAAAATCTCCACTTCCGCGTCCATTAAAGTATATTTCTCTATTTATTTGCACTCAACCACATGGATTATATTCTCACCCAATAAATTGAATGTGACTCTTACTTGTTGTAGAAAGCATAGCCCTTTCGGATCGTATGATTCTCAACATATTTTAATCTTTTAATTGGTCATATTGAAAAGTAAATGAAGATCAGAATTCGAATCATCACAATTTATTGACATTTAAAACCTTACAAAACAAAACTAATTCTTCAAAAAAATATATCTCATTGTAGGGAGAAGGATAAAGAAGACTACTCAGAATTCATGAGATGATACGACAAAACATGAATTTTATATATATAAACAAGTTTACGAAATAAGGAAAGAAAAGAACACAACTTATCTCACACTCCTTTACAAGCAAGTCTCTAGAAGTTCTTTTTAAGCACTTTCTCTCTTTACAATCACACTTAATTCTCTCTTAAAAGTGTAATGAAGAAGAAATATCTCACGTTCTCTCTCCTCTCAACCCTAGATAAAAAATTATCTCTTCTCCAAGACTTCTCTCTCCAGCCAAAACCTTCCTATCAATCTGACGCCCCTCTCTTCTTTTCAACTCTAGACTCCTCTACTTTTTAACTAGGGTCAGCCTTCTTTCAAAAGTAATTCAAAAATCCCTCCAATTTTTTCTCAAATATTTACATCTCTTAGCACCAAGAGACGAGTCACTTCATCTAAAAAGCATATTTCTTCATTAAAGAGCCTTTTCAATGTGTCAAGATATAATGAACCACTCTATGAGATGTTTGAATTATTTGGAGGCTTCAAAAACCACTAAAAACTAGTCACGAACCGCCTTACTCCGTTTTAATTCGTCTTAGGCGCTTCTGGCGCCTCTGGCGCCAGCCTAATGAAGTTTGCGCTGTTCTCTAGATTCTAGCGCCTCTGGCGCCAATTCTCTGTAAAATGGCGCTTCTGGCGCTAGATTCTGGCGTCTCTGGCCCCAGTTCTCTGGAAAATGGCGCCTCTGGCACCAGGATCAGCAAATCTCCATTTTGGCTCCAAATTTCCTTGTTTTTGCTATTTTTTGATCTAAATGCCTAAATTTGATATACTTGTAACAAAAACATGAAAATACCCTTTTTAAAAGTGCAATATCACCAAAATAAACATAAAATAAAATAGTATATTATTTTTGTGTATCACCCACCTATGAAAAAATATTGTGGGTCCAAAGAAACCATGTAAAACTCAGGTTAGTGACAAAAAACCAAGTTTGAGCCATATATGATTAAGTCCAACCTAAGAAATAACAACTTAACCCACATTTTTCTTTTTATAATCATGTTATTTTGACTTAGTTGAGTTTTAAGTAGGTTTATCACTCTCCAACATGACAGATTTCTCAAGCAATGTCGGTCAATTTCAATTTTAGTCATGTATGGTTGATAATATTCATTTCAAATCATTTTTTGGTCAAACTCAAATCTGGCCCTTTAAGGGTTTAACACAAATTAATACTCTCAGTCATTGTGAACTTTTAAAATCAAATACAGTAAATCACATTGTATTTTTTGTTGCATATAATGATGTATGTAATCAAAACGGCAAAATAATGATATTTTTTACGGAAATTTATGTTTATGAATATTTTTGCATATAATTTTACTTACATAAATTTTAGATCTATTGCTCAATTTAACAAACAAACTAGATCATCACATTCTACTTGTCAAAATGATTCAACAAGCCTGATCATGCAAAAAAAAGATGTCATGGAGCTTGAGGAGCTTGATTAAGGAGGTGGATTTCTAATGCACATGCAAATGTTTATGAAGAACAAACACTTCAAAATGCTCACGTACACGCTATTGACATGACGTAACTGTAATAATAAACTTTTAAATGCATAAAAAAAAATACTCTTTACCTGCTCAAAACAAGAAGAACAACCTCGCCATTTAAGGGAAAGCTAATACGAGTATTCTTTTCTCGTCTCCTCTCATTCGAACCCACCACACAAGAACAATGAACGGAGAGCGAGAGAGAGACAGAGGGAGACAGAGGTAGAGATCGTGCCCTAGAAAAAGAAGAAGAAAAAGGAGGAAAAAGAAGGAGAAGAGGGATAGGAAAGGTGCGACACACCAAGTGCATCCATTTTCTCGTGCGAGGGAGCCTTGTGCAGCTCAAAGGAACCTTTCCTACATGCGAAAGACGCTCAGTCGAGCGTGTGCGATGTTCAAAAACAAGGAGGAAGGGAGAAACCAAACTCATACACGATCAAGTGGCTCGTTCAAGATATTTTGTATGCAGAGATGTACGGTCCCAATCGTCTCAATTGTTCCAGTGCCACACACAAGATGTGAGTGTGGCAACAAACATTAACCCCTACAATTCCACTCGACAAGGCTCATTCGGTTTGAGGATGCATGGCTTTCATACCCAACAACATGACATATTTTCCACAATGCCTGGTACAAAGCTAATTCGGTCTCAGATGTCGATATTCTTTAGACAAAATGCAAACGTACCCTTAAGGCCCTCTTTTTCTGGAGTAGACACAAGATGAAGGAGCTTAGAGCTCTTAATGATTCTTTAGGGAAAAAGATTGTGGAATTGCAACTTACTGATTATTCACGTAATGGATTTTCCGATGAGCTCAAAGGAAAGATAAAAGCTAAGTTTCATGATCCCAATGTGACGCTTGCTCGCATTTCATATTGGTGGAGACAAAGGGCTAAAGCCAGATTGTTACAGAACAGGGACGTTAATTCCAACTTCTTCCATACAGTGGCTTAAGGAAGGTACAAATCAAACTGTATTGACTGCATTAAACTTCCTGATAGCAGCTTTACCGAAGATCACCATCAAGTCCAAGCGGCTTTTTTGGTTTTTTTTCACATCTATGTGGGCAGGATCTCACATTAACGCCAACAATTGGCCACGCCTTACTGGCACGAGCCACTTAGATAGCTTCAACACACAATTGGCTATGAATGTGAAGGATGTAGAAATTTGGTAAGCTATCACGCAAATGGGACCTGACCGTACACCCAGTTTTGATGGCATAACCCCTTACTTCTACAAGAACTTACGAATTGTTTCTAAGGAGGTTCTGAAAGCGGTTTATGATTTCTTCCTCACTTCACACCTGCCAAAGCAGTGGAAGAAAACAATTCATGTGCTCAGTTCCAAGTCAAAAATCCAAATGCCCCAAAGCTCTTCTGACTCGTTAGTCTATGCCAAACTATTTACAAAGTGGTTGCCAAGATTCTAGTCAATAGTCTTAAGGGAGTGCTACCGACCATTTCCCAAGAGCAAGTTATGTTTGTTTCTCATCGATCTATTTCTCATCAGTCCTTTAGCTCAAGAGATGCTCGATAAGCTCAAGCACTTGACGACAAAGTTTGGTCTCATGACTATCAAGATAGACATAGAACAAGCTTATGATACAATAAGTTGGGCAACTCAAGAGGAGATGCATTATAGATGGGACTATCCGGCAGCTTTCCAGAAATGGGTTTTGAGCTGCGTCAAGGAACCAAGTTTTATTCTCTTGATTAATGGCAAGCACTCACCTCGGATCATTGCCAATTGCAGTTTTAGACAAGCATGTCCATTGTCACCATATCTCATCATTATTTGTTCGGAGGTACTTTCTCTTGCATTGGCTTAGAGAGCGCACCACACCGGAGTGAGTTTGGCCAACAACTCCCTTTATGTTACACATCTACTCTATGCCGATGATATTATCATTTTCCCTGAAATTTCTATTAGAGCCGCAAATACTTTATTTAATATCTTAGCAGATTAGTGTGGATGAATGGGACAAAAGATTAATGTTTTAAAACTTGTCATTCTTTTCAGTAAAGTCACAATTTCATGGAAAAGTAGGGTTACTAAAATTTTTCGCTTCAAGGGATCGAGGATCTGGAATATCTCGGGGCCCGCCTGGCCTTAAGAAAGTTTCACAAGATGAACATTTCGGATTTGACACATAAAGCGAATAGCAAGGTTAATTGGGCAGCTGAATTTTGTTGTTAGCAGGAAGAGCAATGATGATTAATTTTTCTCTTCTCCCGATAATTATGTACATAATTTCGCATACTATGGTTCCTGTTAGTATGCTCTAGGAAATTCAACGCAATTGCAAAAATTTTCTAAAGAAGAACTCCAACCAAAAAACTTTACAATATGTGGCATGGATAAAATATGCCAAACAACTCGATTGCGTGGATTGGGTTTTCACGCCGCTGAAAAATGGATAGGGCTCCTAAAAGCTTGAATTGCTTGAAATTTCTTACAAGACCAGGAATCGCTCCTGCATCAATGCCTCGTGAGTAAATATGGCAGGAATGTTTCACAAACAGCCTATAACTGAATACATCTAACCTTGGAGAGTCATTTGTGATGGTGTTACTGCTTTAAAAGCTATTTCAAGATGAAAGATTAAAAATGGAGAAAGCATCAACGTATTTGAAAATACTTGGATTTACAACAGGCCACTTACCACTTGGCCTTGTTTTATTATTGCTCCTCTGCTAGAAATTATCCAACTTGCTGAATTTATTTTGAATGGAAGCTGGATGCAGGGGCGGATCAGAGAATGTTTTGTGGTGGAGAAGTCCGATCGCATTCTACCGATCATGATTTGTACAAAGCTACAAGAGGATTGCGTGGAGCTTATTCAAGTACACTCAGGAAGGACTATCACGACGTCAACTTATGAAGCTGAATATGCGGACAGCATGACAGATTTCTCTTCGCTTAAAACAGCTTTCACTTACACCCTCGAAAAAAGATGTTTTGGTGGTGAATGGCTCACAATGTTATATCAACTAAATATTGCATTTTAAAACGCAGCCTAGCGGAGGATGGCCTTGCTCGGATGTCAGGAGAGGGAAAAGCGATAACACTTGGTGTTTAATTGCTTGTTACTTCAGTGACACAAAGTCTTGCTACATGGGGTTTCTTTTTGCCATTGTTTTACATCTTTGAGGATGTTTTCTGTGGGCTTACCCGAGTTCGTACTGATGGCATCCGTCTAACTCGAATGTTTTTTTATGTCGTACACCATTGTTGGAGAGCTAGGAATGTGAAGGTTCATGATTAAACGCATGGCACACCTGTTAACATTGCTACCCTATTATCGAAGCCCTCACAAACATGCATCTATTTCCTTTTCGGGAGCAATGAAATGTGAGTCAACCAATCATGTTGCTTCCTATTTCTTCCTGGCATCCCCCCTCCTTGTGTCGGTCAACTTTTTCGATAGATTTGAAAATATGATATATGAAAATAATTTTTTTGGAGATTTAATTTAAGTATAAAATATATATATAATTTGAGTTTTAAAAGTAGTATGTTTTAATTTTTAAAAAATGAGACCAAATGGATCTCATTAGTCCAATAGTTTTCATAATTGTGTCTGATACCGCGAATACTACACCCTCCCAAAAGATAAGTGTAGACCTCGGCGATAGACTCAATCCTGCAAACTAAGAGATTTGTGACATCCGTTTGGTCGCAAACCTTTTTATATATGACCGACAAGTTCCCCTATCTAATACAAATGTTAAATAAGGTTTATTTTATCTGGGTTTCAAGTTCCCTATATAAGCAACCCCTTATAGTTAATTACATCTCAAATGACGGGAGTCACTTGAGAAAACTCTCGATAATGATCAATGGTTCTAGTCTTCAAGAATTCAAGGTTCAGGTTTTCAAGGTAGGATGAGGGAAATCAAGTGAGAATGGCTCAATGCGGAACACTTATTTTCAGGAGTCCAAACGAGGGAGAAGGTAGGGGATGTCATTGATTCTGAGGGAAATCCTCAGTGACCTCCCAAACTATCCTAATGTGTGGCTGTGTTTAGAGACGATGTTAATTAAGTGTTTGATCCTGTCAGTTTCATTATGCATAATACTTGATTATGCAAATAGCCCGCTGAGATACGAGGGTTTACGTCGTACCGTACGACAACCTCGGAACCTAAGGCGTGATAGGACTTACACTGCACATCATGGTTGTACAGGAGCCTAAAAAAAAAGGAGTGTGAGGATTTACGTCGCACTAGGCGAGCTACCTCGAAGTCCTATAGGTTGTTATTATACTAGGAAGAGATAATGCTGAAGAAGATCATCTTGCTGCTCGGTCTGAATTCCTCGCCGTGCTGCCACAAAGTTGGCTCTAAGCTCCTGTCGTCGTGACAGCTCCAAGGTTTAAGTGTTTGAGATCGGGGTTTATGTTTCACAGTTTTGGTGTCAATGTTTGGGTTTTGTTTTGTTTCAGTCTTGGTTTTGCATTGAGAATAAGCAAATCGCAAGTAAATAAAATAAACTTGAAAGATAAAATGCAATAAAGTAAAATGTTGTAAATAAACTGTAAAAGTGTACCTGGGCATCTGCTACTGTTGTGTTATTAATGTTGCGAGCATAGTATGATTCGCAGCAGATTTAAATAAATTTGCAAGAAAATTAAATAAAGCAAGAAAACCCAGCATGAAAATCATAAAAACAAGTAGTAAATATCAAAAGCAAAAGAAACATATAACTACATACGAAAGATCAGGATTGGGTATAAGACATTGGTAAAAGTGGGGGCTCAGAGCTGGGCTGTGTGCTTCCCGACCTTGAACAGAAGTTACCGGCCCAACAATCTACAGAAGGCAGTTCTTAACCTCAATCCAAGTGACTAGCCGTGGACCTTTATAAATTTTCATAGAAAGATTTTCATGCAAAAGTTATTATTCAAGTCTTTTTTATGCAGAGTTCTCTTAATCATGCAAAAGAAATTTTTATTTTATTTTTGTAAATATTTTCAGACTAGTCTCCCTAATCGTGCTGATACTACTGACAACCTGAGAGTGTCGGGGCAACGATCCCGCCAAGAATCGGCGAATAATATCATAGGTCCTTTCCTCTCCCTTATTGAAGACCTTTGAGGTAGGAGATACTATTCTAATAATCTAACATTGTATCTCTCGTTTAAGCACACATAAGCAATGCCGTCATCGCCCTCGCCACCTAAACCCTAGACTATCCTAGTCCAATGATC
This sequence comes from Phalaenopsis equestris, assembly GCF_001263595.1. Classification (NCBI taxonomy): domain Eukaryota; kingdom Viridiplantae; phylum Streptophyta; class Magnoliopsida; order Asparagales; family Orchidaceae; genus Phalaenopsis; species Phalaenopsis equestris. Next base: position 190,918 of record NW_018233891.1, read on the forward strand.
CATATGTGGCGTTAAGAAATTTCCCCAATTGCGAGGAGGATTTGAGTTAATATCCAAGCTCAAATCCCGGTGCATTGGGTTTCATTGTAGGTTAAGTCATTGATGGAATTTCACTGTTGATTTAATTAAGAAAGCATGGGTCACGTCTCGGTGCATCATGCTAGTGTCTTAGTCAATTTGTGAATTATGGTCAAGTGTCTAGTTTCACTGTGCATTCGAGGATTAGGTGAATAGACTCTTACCTAAGATATGCTCCTAAAACCTTAGGAGGTTACACTGCAGAGATTAGGTAGATGGGCTCTCACCTAAGATGTGCTTCTGAAGACTAGGAAACCTACACTGAGGATTAAGTGAATGGGTTCTCACCTAGGGAGTACACCTAAAGTCTAAGAAGTCTACACTGAGGATTAGGTGAATAGACTCACCTAAGGTGTGCACTTAAGCTCTAGAAAGCCTACACTAAGGATTAGGTGAATAGACTCTTACCTAAGGTGTGCACTTAAACTCTAGAAAGCCTACACTGAGGATTAGGTGGATGGGCTCTCACCTAATGTGTACACCTAAAGTCGAAGAGGTCTACACTGAGGACTAGGTGGATGGATTCTCACCTACTCTGTGTGCTCCTAAAACTCTAGGAAACCTACTCTTTAACTTATGCTTAAGGTGATTTAAGATTTATATAGGTGATTTATATCTTTCAATTAATTAAATCATCAATCCCCCTCTTTATGACTTAACCATTTGAAAAGAAGTAAAACAAAAGAAAGATGAGGCAGACCCACTTCCAAAGCTAGTAAAGTCAAGGGGGAAAACAACGAGTGGATCGACCTAAAAAACGTTTAAATAACAATCAATTGAAATCCAAAACAGTGGGCAAAAAGGGGTCTGTAAAACCAATTCTAAAACGCATGTAAATCAACACTAAAAGGATGCCAAAATAATATGTTGATTGCCTCAAAATTAACCCACTAAATGCCCCAAACAACATGTAATTTGTGTTCCAAATAATACCATGTAAGCCCACACAACACCTACAATTCTAACAACACAACTGACATCTCTCACAACACTCCAAAAGCTTTCACAGCACTTACAACAGTTTTATTATCACTGAACAACATTTATATAGGCCCAAACGACGACTACAACGCCCAAGCAACGACCTATAACAGAACGACCTATAAATGTTTCTAAACTCCGACAACATTTATAACAGCTAGCAGCTCCCTCAAACAGCCATCTATAAGAATGGACAGCACCCAATTCTCAATTTCAAGCTCTCTACGACACTCCAAACATTAACTCCAGCAATTGTAAGTTAACTACAACACTTATATGACCCTGAACAGCAACTACAACACCCAAACAGCTTCTATATGAATTCAAACATCAATTTCATGGGTCTAAACAACAACTACAGCACTCAAACAGTCATCCTAAGCTTCCAATCAGTACCAAACAACCATCTTAAGCTTCCTACAGGTCTAAACAGCAATTCTAAACATCTGAGCAGCACCAAACGGCCATCTTAAGCTCCCAACCAGCCTTTAATTAAGAGTGGACAACGGCCTTGTATCTCAGACAGCTCCCAAACGACAAATTGAAAGCCCAAGCAGCGCTCCCAAAGTTTTTTCTAAGGCTCCAGCAGCACTCCTAAGGCTCCAACAGCGATTGGCGATTTCAAATAACACCTTAACATAATTTCAACACTTGTAAACTACTTCAAGCGACTTAAACTACAATTTCAACACCCAAACACGACATGTGAAATCATCCAAATGGCGACAATTAAGGCTTTCAAAAAGAATCGCAAATGTTCCCAAAGTATCTACGTTAATCGCTACACATGTGTTTGCATATCAAAACCCAATTTCAGTGAAATGCAATTAAAGGGACTTTGCATGCACATCGCCCAATCCCTACATATTCACAAACCCATCACCCAATTTTTTTATGTTTACATACCTACTACCTTGACTATGCATGAGAAAGTACATATCGTATTTAAAGGTTGAAATAGTAGTAAGCTTTATGTGATAAAAAAACTCGGATGACATAAACATAATGAATCAAGTTGAGGTGTTAGATATGTAAACAAGTAGGAGATAAGTGGCATGTATGTAAAAATTGAAGTTTGAATGTTGGATACGTAAATATGTAAGGATTGAGTGTTACAAATTTGAAAATTCCTTTCTTGAATCTTAACATAATCATGAAGCTTTCACAATAAAAATCAAAATCAGAGCTCAAATCTAAATAATAAAGAGCAATATCAATGGATAAAGGAAGCTCATAAAACCAAGCAAAAGTAATTAGGAGATTGAGTGTTAATTACATTTTAAATGACCAAAGTCACCTAAGAATTTAATTTGTATAAAGGAATATGTAAATGGCGAACGAATTGTTAGATTCAGGATAAAATTTATATAAAGGCGCAAACCTGGGACTGCAATAGAGGATGCAAAAAAAACTTCTGGTGGCGACAGTGAGGGTGCTTCGGCGCAGAGAGGGAAGCGAGCGGAGCTTCGATCGTCGGGGAAGTCGAGCGGGCTGAGGCGAGGTGAGCGACGTCTGGAGGCGCGTCGAGCAGGCTGAGGCGAGGCGAGCGACGACGTCTGGAGGCGTGTTGAGCGGGCTGAAGCGAGGCAAGCGACGTCTGGAAGCGCGAATGAAAGGGTTTCGGCCGCAGGAGGAAGCGTCCGCTCGAACCGGCCGAGGGGTTTCTGTCGAAGAGCAGCGTTTTCTGTCTAAGAGCAGCGTCGAGCAGACGGTCTATGGCTGCGATGCGGGGAGACGAGCGGGAATCGAGCGCGGGACTCGGGCGAGAGCAGGCGTGCTTCGATGCGGAAGGAAGATGAACAAATCTGGAATCCTCTGCGGGGAAGACACGGGAGTCGAGTGAGAGCGAGCGGAGGAGAGGAGTTCGGGATCCAGCATAGAACGAGAGCGGGATCGAGAAGCGAGCGTGCGGGAGATCGGGATCGAAAAATTAATCTCGTGAGAGAGCTCAGCGGGAGAAAGAAATAGGTCGCGAGCTCAATAGCCGTTACCCGAGAGCTTTGGCGGGGAAGTTAATGATTTCCTTTCCTGCAAACGATTAAATTGGAAAATAATAACATTCAAATATTTTCAATCAATACGAGTTTAAAATAATCCGCCTGAATTTTGAAATGAATTTTGAAAATACGAGTTTTAAATAATCCGCCTGAATTTTGAAAGTTGAAATTCAAAATCCGTGAGTAGGTGTCTAGCCCAAATCGGGCCTGGGTTGGACCTGGGTTAAGCCCGACCCGCGCACCTAAAAAATGCATCGATTTCCGTGTAGTTCGCGCGAGTGTGGAATCACAGCAATAAGGGTATCTTTTCTAGCTGAAATCGACGTTCCGGACGCATCGGCGCGGTCTGTTTCGTCATCTGGGTCGTCCAGACGAGTTTGCCGGCAGGCGAGCATTTTAAGCCAAAATTGTGTGGAGTGCGATGCGTGCGCGGGGTGCGACGTTATCGAGCGTTCGAGTTATGGAGGGTTCACTTATGGCCATCTGATCCTACGGGAACTTATTTTCGGGCCCTCTACATGCTGGTCCTTAGCCCTTCCAACTAGAAGTTGATTGCTTGGAACCACTCAGGCGAGTTCTCACAAAAATGAGTAGAGAAGCGGTTTGAAGTTCTACGGGAGGCCCAGAGGCCTTGCTCGACTCCCCCAAACAATCGAAGCTCCGCTCGCTTCCCTCTTTGCACCGAAGCACCCTCACAGTCGCCAGAAATTTTTTTTTTTTTGCATCCTCTACTGCTGTCTCAGGTTTGCGCCCTTTATATAAATTTTATCCTGAATCTAATAATTTGTTCGTTGTTTACACATTCCTCTATACAGATTAAATTCGTCATCACCATGAGCTTTATCCTAATTGCTTTTGCTTGGTTTTATGAGCTTCCTTTATCCATTGATATTGCTCTTTATTATTTAGATTTGAGCTCTGATTTTGATTTTTATTGTGAAAGCTTCATGATTATGTTAAGATTCAAGAAAGGAATTTTCAAATTTGTAACACTCAATCCTTACATATTTACGTATCCAACATTCAAACTTCAATTTTTACATACATGCCACTTATCTCCTACTTGTTTACATATCTAACACCTCAACTTCATTCATTATGTTTATGTCATCCGAGTTTTTTTATCACATAAAGCTTACTACTATTTCAACCTTTAAATACGATATGTACATTCTCATGCATAGTCAAGGTAGTAGGTATGTAAACATAAAACAATTGGGTGATGGGTTTGTGAATATGTAGGGATTGAGCGATGTGCATGCAAAGTCCCTTTAATTGCATTTCACTGAAATTGGGTTTTGATATGCAAACACATGTGTAGCGATTAACGTAGATACTTTGGGAACATTTGTGATTCTTTTTGAAAGCCTTAATTGTCGCTATTTGGATGATTTCACATGTCGTGTTTGGGTGTTGAAATTACTCCCTTGAAGTAGTTTACAAGTCTTGAAATTAATGTTAAGGTGTTATTTGAAGTCCTCAATCGTTGTTGGAGCCTTAGGAGTGCTGCTGGAGCCTTAGAAAAAACTTGGGGAGCGTTGTTTGGGCTTTCAATTTGTCGTTTGGGAGCTGTCTGAGATACAAGGTCGTTGTCCACTGCTAATTAAAGGTTGGTTAGGAGCTTAAGATGGTCGTTTGGTGCTGCTCGGATGTTTAGAATTGTTGTTTAGACCTGTAGGAAGCTTAAGATGGCTGTTTGGTACTGATTGGAAGCTTAAGATGGCTGTTTGGGTGCTGTAGTTGTTGCTTAGACCCATGAAGTTAATGTTCGAATTCATATAGAAGTTGTTTGGGTGTTGTAGTTGTTGTTCGGGGTCATATAAGTGCTGCGAAAGCTTTTGGAGTGTTGTGAGAGATGTTTGGTGTGTTGTTAGAATTGTAGGTGTTGTATGGGCTTACATGGTATTATTTGGAACACAAATTACATGTTGTTTGGGGCATTTGGTGCGTTAATTTTGAGGCAATCAACATATTATTTTGGCAGCCTTTTAGTGTTGATTTACATGCGGTTTAGAATTGGTTTTACAGACCCATTTTTGCCTACTGTTTTGGATTTCAATTGATTGTTATTTAAACGCTTTTAGGTCGATCCACTCGTTGTTTTCCCCATTTACTTTACTAGTTTTTGAAGTGGGTCTGCCTCATCTTTATTTTCTTTTACTTATTTTCAAATGGTTAAGTCATAAAGAGGGGGATTGATGATTTAATTAATTGAAAGATATAGAAATCTTAAATCACCTTAAGCATAAGTTAAATAGTGAGTTTCCTAGAGTTTTAGGAGCGCACACCTTAGGTGAGAATCCATCCACCTAGTCCTAAGTGTAGACCTCTTAGACTTTAGGTGTACACCTTAGGTGAGAGCCCATCCACCTAATCCTCAGTGTAGGTTTTCTAGAGCTTGTGCACACCTTAGGTGAGAGTCTATTCACCTAATCATCAGTGTAGACTTCTTAGACTTTAGGTGTACACCCTAGGTGAGAACCCATTCACCTAATCCTCAGTGTAGGTTTCCTAGTCTTCAGGAGCACATCTTAGGTGAGAGCCCATCTACCTAATCTCTGCAGTGTAACCTCCTAATGTTTTAGGAGCATACCTTAGGTAAGAGTCTATTCACCTAATCCTCGAATGCACAGTGAAACTAGACACTTGACCCTAATTCACAAATTGACTAAGACGCTAGCATGATGCACCGAGACGTGACCCATGCTTCCTTAATTAAATCAACAGTGAAATTCCCTCAATGACTTAACCTACAATAAAACTCAATGCACCGGGATTTGAGCTTAGATATTAACTCAAATCCTCCTGGCAATTGGGGAAATTTCTTAACGCCACATATGGATCATCGGACTAAGTAAGTCTAGGGTCTAGGTGGTGAAGGCGATGACGACATTATTTATGTGTGCTTAAACGAGAGCTACGATGTTAGATTATTAGAATAATATCTCCTACCTCAAGGATCTTCAATAAGGGAGAGGAAAGGACCTATGATATTATTCGTCGATTCTTGGCGAGATCGTTACCCCCGACACACTTAGGTTGTCTTTAGCACGATTAAAGTGACTAGTCTGTGGGCTGTACTGCTTTATAAAATATTTACGAAAAATAAAATAAAAATTTTATTTTGCATGATTAAGAGAACTCTGCATAAAAAAGACTTGAATAATAACTTTTGCATGAAAATCTTTCTATGAAAATTTATAAAGGTCCACGGCTAGTCACTTGGATTGAGGTTAAGAACTGCCTTCTGTAGATTGTTGGGCCGATAACTCCTGTTCAAGGTCGGGAAGCACACAGCCCAGCTCTGAGCCCCACTTTCACCAACTTCTTATACTCAGTCCTGATCTTTCATATGTGGCTAAATTTTTATAACTCATTTTTCTAACTTTCGCGTTGGGTTTTCTCGTCTTGTTTAATTTTCTTGCAAGTTTATTTAAATCTGCTGCAAATCATACTATGCTCGCAACATTAATAACGCAACAGTAGCAAATGCCTAGATACGCTTTTACAGTTTATTTACAGCATTTTACTTTAATGCATTTTACATTTCAAGTACTTTTTATTTACCTGCTTTACCTGCGATTTGCTTACTCTCCATGCAAAACCAAGACTGAAACAAAACAAAACCCAAACATTGACACCAAAACTGTGAAACATAAACCCCGATCTCAAACACTTAAACCTTGGAGCTGTCACGACGACAGGACGACAGGAGCTTGGAGCCAACGGAGCAAACTTTGTGGGCAGCACGGCGAGGAATTCAGACCGAGCAGCAAGATGATCTTCTTCAGCATTATCTCTTCCTAGTATAATAACAACCTAACTTCGAGGTAGCTCGCTCGCCTAGTGTGACGTAAATCCTCACACTCATTTTTTTTTAGGCTCCTGTACAACCATGTTGTGCAGTGTAAGTCCTATCCCGCCTTAGGTTCCGAGGTTCTTGAAGAAAAAGAAATTTTGTACGAAGAAAATACAGTTCTTGCCATTGGCCCACCGCTGTCTGTCTTTGAAATTGGTTCTAGTTCGAAGTCCGGTCGACTTACCAGGACTCAACGGAGGAACCACAACCGTAAGATTCTGAAGGCTAAAAGGGCAGAAGCTTTGAAAACTGTTCCGTCCAAAGAAATTCCTCAATAGCAGGAAGTTGGGTTGTCTGAGACCGCACCTCTTCTCGGAGGAAGCAGGTTTCACCCATTGTCTGTCGCTCTCGAGAGTGCTCATAAAATCGCCGCCGCAACGTCGTCACCACCTCGCCGCCAGAGCGAGAAAAGAAAGAGATATGAGCCTTTTGCACAAACTCGCTAGGTTTTTGAAAGAATGGCCCGAAAAGAGCGTTGCTCCGTTGCCGAGATAATTAGAAGCCGAGATAATAAGAAGGATGGGTTGCGCTATATCGCCCCAGGTCCGAGCAGAGATTCTAAGAAAAAGATAAAGATGAGACAATGACACAACGGCCTCGTATTCCCGTTAAGCTTCGCTTGGGAGAACGTTCTGATACCGCTGCTACCCATGTTGTTACTGCTACCGCCTCACGAAAGCCCACAGAACACCGACCCACAGAACACCGACCTATCCAATCTCGCTTGGGTCCAAGGACACCACTTGTCGCCACAAAAGGAGAACCTCAAAAGTTAAACAATGACAAAAGATCATTTGTTACCGGATTCGAACCGTGCGCTAGGGATTGCAATTTATCTTGGAGAGCCGAGGCCACCAACGAGACGCCTAGTCTCCGGACTTTGGTTCCGAAGAAGAAGTTGCGAAAACCTAATGTCGCTGGATTGGTGCCACAACATGGATCAAAAAGATGTCTCTCCACAAAGGATTCTATGTCCGATGCCCCAGCTTCTAGTGTTCCGGTCGTGACAAAGTCAATGTTAATACAAAGTGTACAACAACAGTCACCAATCGATCTCAAGATCATTAAAGGGAAATCGATTGAAGACACATTAGAGAAGCTCAGGGCTGATATCACTAAACCTCAGGGCTGAAATCA